>NC_058063.1:18741261-18978761 GCF_020085105.1 Siniperca chuatsi
TACAGCAGACTGGAGAGGCAGAGTCGGTGATGGTTGATGTCCAGATGAAAGACTCAAATTTGACAATTACAGTTTCAGTTTGTAACAGATATGTAGTGAGACGTTCTCTATAAAATTTGATTCCTCTCAGACTACGAGTGTTTAGAGTAGAATTATTTGCGCTCTGTCATGCAGTCATTAACTGTTCCTTGTATTTTTCCTAACCCATCCCCTCTTCCTCTGCAGTACAAGCTGTGCAAGGTGAAGAAGATCATGATTGGCACCAAGGGAATCCCTCACCTGGTGACCCACGACGCCCGCACCATCCGCTACCCAGACCCCCTCATCAAGGTCAACGACACGATCCGCATCGACCTGGACACCGGCAAGATTACAGATTTCATCAAGTTTGATACTGGTAGGTTCCTCTCACTGCTGGAACTGTTGGTTCTTTCAAGATAAAGAAGCAGCCTTTTATGTATTTAAATACTTTTGATGAAGAAAAAACCTCTGACATGATTGCATTTTTTTCTTTTCTTCACCTTCTGCTCCCTCCAGGTAACCTGTGCATGGTGACTGGCGGTGCTAACTTGGGGCGTATTGGTGTGATCACCAACAGGGAGCGTCACCCTGGCTCTTTCGACGTGGTGCACGTCAAGGATAGCACAGGCAACAACTTCGCTACCAGGCTCTCCAACATCTTTGTCATTGGCAAGGTAAGGCCACACAGAAATATTCTCTCTTTTATGGCCCTCACCTATTCCTGAAGAGCTGTCTGTGAATTCGCTACTGCATTTAAGAACTTACACGTATTAAGACATCCTCACAGAAGATGTCAGGATTGCCATCTGTATTAAAGCCCCATCATACCCACAAAGGAAAAATCACCCGTAACAGAATATTTACAGAATTCAGATGACTTTGGAGCAATGATGACGATTTTGGTTTTGATCAGCAATGAAAATACACTACCAATTCCTCTAAGAAGTTCTGAGCTCCTTGAATAGAAAATCTTCAACTAAAAAGTTTTCACGTCATCTTTTTAAAAAATTAATCTTTTTAAAGCTTTTTTTTCCAAGCACACGTTGACTTTTCCTACAAACCTGAGGTTGTGCAAGTTAATGGAACAAAAGATGGAAATTAGCTTTAAGGTAATTTTGGCATAATACAGCAAATGGCAACATTTATGCTAAATAAAGTACATGGTCCCAGTGAAATAAAGTTTTAAAAAAAAATGAAAAATAAAAGCTGACTGCTTCAATCCATGAAGCCTAATTTCATAATAAATAATACCTAGCCATGCCGTGAGAAAGTATTGTTTGCTCAAGAAATAATGACAAAATAAGTAGACTACAAAATGCCAACATACATAGTAAAATATGCCATAAAAAACATTGATGAAGTTCTCCTTGGGCCTGACAGATTTAACACAAAGCAGGTGCTCCTGATACATGGGAAGGCAACCAATGTCCACAGCAAAGGGAATGAATTGTCAAAAAACAATCAAGGCACACTGCTACAAGTACAAAAGTTCAAATACCTTTTATTGTAATGGCTACATGATTAAACACAAGGCCGATGTGCATTGACCGCATATGGCCGTCTTCGTCAGGGTAAAAAAAACAAACTCACACTAAAAATGTTTGCAGTGTTTCATGTAAAGGGAGTAGCTACTTTTGACTGGGGAACAAACAAAAACACAGTAAGTTGTAGCTCAATGTGACCTCTGTCCTGTGCTGTGGATTCTCCCAAGATCTGTCCTTTTTTTGAAGTACATGGTTCATACCCCATAGGACAATGTGACATCCTGAATATGGGACGTTGTCAGTGTATCTACGCAAAAGTCTCTCTCGTTGAAAATCTTTCAGTTTTGTTTGGGGTTTTCTTCTGCTGACTTTGGCAAAGGCTCCTAACTCAGAGGTAGATATTCAGCGACATCCTGTGTAAAAAGCTTTATGAATTGTTCCCTGTCCCATCAAATCAAACGCATGTAATGATTACAAGGACCAGGCCTGTGGAGACTGTCTGTAGTAAAACGCTGCACACTTCTCTCTGCTGCCTGACATTTATTTGGCCGCTGGTCTGACAGGAGCTGTCAGCAGCACAGTCGTCTTTCTGCTGCGTGACATTTATTCGACGGCCTCAGACCTGCGCTTTTCATCACCTTGATGACGGCTCTGCTGAAGTGTTGGCTGTCAGATGAATGTTAGCACAATCAAGTGTTGAGCTTCTCCTTTTACTATATAATACTATTCAACTGACTGCATGATGAAATTTTTCTGTTGGCCACATGAGACCTTAACAAAGCTTGTCTCGGCATTATCCCTCTCCACTCCAAGTTCTTGGAGTGCAAATTCTTCTTGCACATATCTTTAATGGCTATGAATGAGGTTATAATGTAAACTAACTTCATATGTGAAAGCTTATTTGGTTCTTTATCTTTCTGTGGAAGAAAACAAACTGAACACTGAAGGCTCGTCTCCTAAATAAATGTTTGCCAGATTTCCAAAGAAACCAGTTCAACCACGAATATGGACTTTAATGAATCTAGGCAACAGTACAACTTGATAGATGAATTGGGGGCTGCAGCTAACAATTTTCATTGAATCTGCTTTAAAATGTCAGAAAATAGTCAAGAATTTCCAGTGTCATTTTCCAAAGGTGGTGCCTTTTTTATCTATTTGTCAGTCCAAAACTGAAACATTCGGTTTACTTTCACATACAACAAAGAAAAGCAATAAATCTTCACATTTGTTAAGTTGCAATCTGAATTTTTGGGCTTTTTGCTTGAAAAACAGCTCAGTTCTCAATAGCGCCTGTTTTACATCAGTTAAGATTTTAATAAGCTGTTTATCAAATTGTCCCATCTTTGCGAATTCTCTAAATATGTATACATTGTTAAGAAGTTTAGTGATAATAGGTTTTATCGAGTCATTAAGTGCCTCAGCCGACGTCAACTTGAATGCACGATTTTTCAATGTCAAGAAGCAGCCCACAGAATACGACATCATGTCCCAGAGTCCACCTGTTGGCCATCTGCATTAACATTAACAAATTCATTTTTTTCTCCATCCTGTCTCCAGGGCAACAAGCCGTGGGTGTCCCTGCCCAGAGGAAAGGGAATCCGTCTGACCATCGCCGAGGAGAGAGACAAGAGGCTGGCCGCCAAGCAGGGCAGCAGCTAAACTGGCCACACACAGGACAGCCTGACACCCTGGTTTTCAAATAAACTGTTATTTACAAAACACTTGGCTTGTTTTAGTGTGTTTTTTACTACTGTTTTGTCACAAGACCTCCTACTCGGAGCTAGAAGTGCATGGGAAAGTGACCCCAGGTCCCAGGGTACCTGCGAGTCCTGGAGAAGTTGTAATACCTCTAGAGACATCCTCACAGTGGACATTTTGACTTGTCTAAGCAGGAAAAGCACTGGTGGAATTAATTACATTAATGATGGCTGCATTCCATATAGGTGAGCCAGTTCCCTGGTATTGTACATGCCCACTGACATGGCTTACTAGGACATTTAATCTTCATTAATGTTATTTACAGATGTGCCTTTCTTGCTTTGATGAGTCAAAATATCTGCAGTGAAAAGCGTCTGTTCAGGTGAACTTGAAACATTAAATGCATATTTTTGTCCAAATTCACTTCAGAAACAAATTAAAGTCAACAGTTTATTCTTTTTAAAATTAGGACAATGGGAACATTAATACACTTTTTTACAAGCTAGGAAATTAAGTTTCTAGAATGACACATGGCAACTGAACGACCAGTGTATACAGTGGTTTAAAATTAATTTAAAAGATGATCTGCTGCTCTTAAACTTACTGGAATAAGTTTTTACTGGAATTAAACTGAACAGTCTGAGGAAGAGATGTCAGGGCAGCTAGCAGTTTTTCAAAAATACAACTGACAACTTTATTTGCTGTATCATCCTCTCGTGCGTAATGATGCCACAATAAGTGAAACATTCCTAACCTCTGAACCATATTTAGATAATTCATTAAACCTTAATTTTCGAGTCAGTTTTTTCTTCTCTGAAGAGACATTAAAAATTAAAGAAATTTTTAAAATGGGTTACACGGGTAATTTTTAATTCCTCCTAAATGTAAAGAGTGTGTTATTGTGAATTGTTTGTTTGGAAAGAGACATCTGCTCTTCAATTTAATTTTTTGTTGTTTTTTGTTAAGTGGCAAACCAGTAGCAGTTGAACTCTAGTCTCCTTATGTCTGTTTTGTTTTGGAGCGCTAACATCACTCTTTATAGCCTTGTTAGCATTAGAGCACACTTGTTTATCAACTCAACCAGACGTTTCCACAGCAGACATTTTGAGTTGTCACAGCAGGGAAAAGTACAGGTGGAACTGATAGCTTTAATGATTGCAATGCAGCAATTAATAACAAAAGTCTATCAGTAAAAACATTTTTATGTGAACTGGCCCTTTAACTCCTCCGTAGGGGCTACTTTTGCATGAGATATCTGATCCTCTTCCTCTGACCAACAATCCCTCCATCTTTCACCTGGAGGCAGCCCATCCCCCCTCCCTTCTTCTATCTAATCCCTCCATCCTCTCCTCTCTTTCCATCCCATCATGCACTCATCCATCTGTTTATACTCTTAATTCCTCTGCTCCCTCCTTTCTTTCCTTTTCCCCCTTTTTTCCTACCTTCCATCATTTCTGTTTCAATATATTTCTTCCTTTCTCCCTCTATCCCTCTTTGCATCTATCCCTTCCTACTCGTTTCCTAGATCCGTCCTCACTTCCTTCTCTAGTTTTATTCTTTTTCTCTCCTCAATCCTTTTTTACCTCACCCTTGTAGCTTTCACCCTTAACCAGTTTTCACCTTTCTTTCTCCATCTTTTTTTGAAACTATTCCTCCATAAGTTAGCTCTCTTCCTCTTTTCCTAGATGCATCCTCCCTCCACCCTTTCTCGCCTCCTCCCATCTTTCCTTCCTTCCTTTCATTGATTCCTACAATCCTTCCCTAAATAGTTTTCTACTTTTTCCTTTCCATCTCTCAGTCCCTCTTACCTCCATCTCTCTCTCTCTATTCTGATCTTTTCCTCAGTTCCCTTCCTACATTTTCCTATATCCCTCCTTACCTCATCCTCCCTTACCTCCTTCCTTCCTCAAATTGATTCCTTTCATCTGTCCCTAAATATTTTTCATCTTTTTTCTTCCTTCGGTCAATCCTTCCCACATTTCCCTTTTTTCCCCTACGTCATCCTTCCTCAGTTTTCATCTGTCTTTCTCCCTCCAACCTTCTTTGCATCTATCCTTTCATGATTTTACTCCCTTCCTCTTCCTCTTTCCTTCCCTACATACAGTAGTTTTCATCTTTTCTCTCCTTCTCTGAATCCTTTCTACCTCCTTTTATCTTCTATCCTTTCTGTTTCAATATTTCTTGCTTCCTTTCTCCCTCTATCATTCTTTGCATCTATCCTTTCCTGCTTTTGCTCTCTCCTCTTTCCCTAGATCCTTCCTCTCAGCCCCCTATACCTCCTTCCTTAGCTACATTGATTCCGTCTTCCTTCCCTGAAATAGTCTTTTTCTTTACTTAATCCTTTCTACCTCCCTCTTTTTACCATCTTCCCACCTTCTATCCTTCCCTAAATACCTTCCATCTTTCATCCTCCCTCCATTCTTCTTTGCTTCAGTCCTTGCCTAATCTTGCCTGCCCTCCCTCCCTTTTTCCATCCCTTCTTCTGTAAATAGTTACCATCTTTATCCTTTCCCCCTGTCCCATCTCATCGTCCTTTCCCTACATGGATTTCTACCTCCTTCCTCTCGTTCCTCCATCTTTCACTTCATCCCTCCACCTCTCTGTGTTCTGACTTCAGTACCGGTCCATATGGTGACTGCTGGGATACAGCCTGCTCCGCGCTGCAGAAACCTGGCCTGGCACACACCACCTCAGTGTGTGTGTGTGTGTGTGTGTGTGTGTGTGTGGCATATCCTGTTCAGGCCCTCAGATTCACCTGTGTGTGTGTGTGTGTGTGTGACGTATCCTGTTCAGGCCCTTAGATTCACCTGTGAGTGTGTGTTAGTTTGTGAGAGAAAGCGCAAGAGATCAGCGCTGCCCTTCTCTCCCCTGACTTCCATTTCCAACCCCGCCTCTCCAACACATGATTCATACCATAACAACACACACAGCAGGAACGTGTGTGTTGGTGTGTGTAGAGAGTGGCATGGCTCGCTCCCATGACCGTCTGCTCTTTGACACTGTGCAGTACAGTAATCCATCATTTTTGGCAGGGAGCAGTAAGGACAGTGTGTAAGGACAGTGAATCTGGTGCATTTTAGAAAGGGGGAAGTCAAGTTGAGCGTTTAATATCTGTAAAATACAGTTGCTGAAAGTGTCGTCATTTTGACAGTGTTGAGTTTACCGCTAACCTTAGCAGCACTGTCATGAGTTGAGACTGTAATGCTCATTTTTTCCCAGAAAATACATATTTTGGATAGATATAAAATATGGATAAAAAGACCTTTACCACTAGTTGAAGGAAAAAAAAAAGAAAGAAATTGTCCTGAGGGGGGCCGCAATAGAAAATAAATTATACCTCAATTGTTACCTCAATCAAAAGAGGTTATCCTGAATGCCAATGTTTAAGCTAACATGCCTACAGTTAGCTAACATAAGTTAACAACTACTGAATGTAACATTTGTGGCTTCTAGCACCTGACATTAACATATAATGTCTAATATAGCATTATATTAGCATATTAACATACTGACATTAGCATGCTAACATGTGGTATGTATCATTTAGCATGTAAGCATTCTATCATAAGCATGGTTCTTATGCTAGCAAGTTAAAATGCCAGCTTTTAGCTTGTAACATTTTAGCATGTTAACACAGTATGATAACATGCTAAGAGTTGGCACACTAACGTTTAGTATGTAATTTTTAGCATGTCAATATGCTTACATGAACATATTCTCGTGTTCAGTTAGCATGCTAACATGCCAACATTTAGCTTTAGCATGTTAACACAGTTTGATAATATGGTCAAAGTTTAGCATGTAATATTTAGCATGTCATGCCTACATGAGCATATTCTTGTCTTCAGTTAGCATGCTAACATGCTAACATTTAGCTTGTAATGTTTATTACAATTTAGGTCTTATTGTTTTTGTTTTGGTGATTGTTTTATATCAGTAATAATCACACTGTACACACCAAGTTAATTACAGAGATCTAGGAACACTTCAAATTGCTAAAATAAATAATCAGAAAGGGAGAAAACAGTTATGTAAATAGTTATAAAAATCCATCATAGTTTACACACCGTCTTCCATGTTCAGCTTTGTACTGATAACAATATCGTAACTGACAGAAACATTGCCAAAGCTACGAAAATTAGACTCAAGTTGTAATAAACTAGAATTACCCGTATAACTGTGAGACTATCAGAGGCACGAATTGAAAACAGACCATTTGAATCCACTGGTGTGATGATGAACTTTGACCTTGGCATGACTCAAGGCTGCAGTGTAAACAGATCTGTATGTGAGACAATGCAACGAAATGAAACGACAGATTTTAAATACTTTTAGAGTTTGTGGTTCACTAACAAATCGAAAGTGGTAGTGTTGTCCCCGTTTTTATTGGCCTGGGACCAGTTCTTGTAAACAAATGAGTGCACGCACGCACACATGCACACATGTATACATGTACAAACACAATCTTTGAACATTTGAAATATGAGACTCGCCAGACGCATGCTTTGCTCTGGTCCTGCTCTGCATCCCCTTGTGAGCAGAGCAACAATCACATTTGATTCACACACACATTGCGCAGTCACACAGAGGCTTTGAAGTGCATTTGGCTGGATGTTTAGAAAAGCAAAAGAAATGTGAGCTGCAGAGGAAATATAGAGAAAAACATCCACTCAAAGAGCAGAAAACTAATATGTTGCATTATCCTACAGAGGATTAAACACAGAGCAGGAAGGCTGCACAGACTGACATTAAAACAGAGATAATAACAGGCATTCAATCCCTATAAATGTGTCTACTTAATGCATTATTGTACATCAGTTCTGCACACTTTGTAGCCATCACACAAGAGGCTTATTATCAGGTTGTACAGCTGTAACAGTCCAAAATTAACGCCTGGAGAAAGTCAAACTGCTCTTGTTTTGCAAATATATTAGACTTTTCAAAGATTCAGCTGTGTTGAAAATGTATTTTTTGTCCTTCAGTTACTCAGAACCTCGGCTTGGTCCTCAGCATGTGACGTCAAGGTCGTTCATTTTACAGAATCTAGATAGAAAAAAAGTCCTAAACGTTAAATATATTTTCAAATGTAGGATTTGGAACTGGGTGGTCTGTGATTGGCTTGTGAGTCGATCAGGGGTGGGGTTAAGATTGAATCATCACTTTTTCATGTGGGCTGCCAGTATCTTAGAGATTTCAGAGAGGTGTGACATCCTTATCATTTTATCCTGGTTGCTGGCCTCCATCAGAGCCAAATACAGCACAAATATGAATATTTAGATATAAATAATTTATGGCCAATAAATGCTTCAGTAAAACAAAACCATACCTACATTAAAAAGTATTGCCAGGTAAGTTATATGTATTGTTTGGGCCCATAATTTAGGATGTTATGTTACAGCACACGATGCTGCAGTTACTTCCTGTTTACATGATTGATAATTACATTAATTGCTTTTGAGTGGACAGATCTTTCCTAGCAACCAATTTATATATTACTAAAGTCTTTACGAGCTAAGACATTTCTTAAATTTCAATGACACAACCCAGTTATATATAGCTACTAAGAACTAAGGAAGGACTTTACACACAAATTTAGTGATGGATTCATGAATAGCTGGTGCAACCCAATCCAGGAAAAAGCCTTTACCTGGTTTTCAACATTCTTGGCTTTTAAACACTTAAAAGTAAATAATGTTTATCTGCGATCCTTCTTCACAAGTTAGTGTGTGGTAGTTAGTGGACAATTCGTGAGGACACAGTTCAAATAAAATGTATTTTTTTTTCCTTCTCAGATTGTTTGATTTGAAGGATTTTCAGAGGCCTGAAGAGGTAAAAGTATCCAGTATTTCACAAGAGTAAACTAAATATAATTTTTTGGTATTACTTTAATCATCTTGTGGCCCCTCAGATTTATCTTGGGACCCTCTTAGGAGTTCACGACCCCTAAGGTTGGTAACCACTGAAATAAAGTACTCATCACCTATAGTGTCACTTTGGAAGAAGGGAGTCGAAGTGGGCAAAGTAATGGAGGTACATTTGGAGCGTGCTCAGAACGCTACAGAGAGTGGGCCGAGCTGCTGAAACAATGAACTCAGTCATCTGAGGAGGAGGAGGAGGAGGAGGGTGAGCGAGGGAGTGGGCGAGGACAGCTGTTTCTAATCAATTGCTTCCATGTGATTGACTGACTGTCAGCTGATTGGCTCGTTGACAGGCGAGGTCGCAGGCTGTAGGCGGGCTTTTGACAGCTAGTTCAACCTGTCTGGTTTATATTTGATGACTAGCTTGTCAGTTAATTGACTTAAGTGACATGTGTGGTTGTCATGGCAACTGATTGGCAACGTGACAACACTGATATGATTGGTGTAACGTGTAACTGTACCGATGATGTAATGTGGCCGCTCCCATCCGCTTCGTCTCTCTTTCTCCAGTCTCTTGCAGTAGTAGTCTTGCATAGTAGTTTATATCAACATTCATGCTGTCGTACACACGTACACACACACACACACAGAAACACGCACGATCCCTCTTTTCTGTGTCTCTTAAGTTTCTCATGTTGATGTTTTCAATTGTGTCAATAAAAGGCAGTTTATGTTGAAATTCCTTCTCTTTCTCTCTCTCCATCCCCCTCTCCATAAGACAGACACAGACTGCATGAACAAAAACATTTAGGTAGGCCAAGTTCACGTCTGGGAGGAGTTTCTGAAGGGGGCCCAGGGGGCGCTCTGAGGACCAGATGTGCTTTTTTGGGGGAGGAGGGAGAAGGGAGGAGGGATACGTTCACAAGCCTTCGAGAAGAGGAACGGGGAGTTTTCACAAGGCTCCAGAGAAAGTGGAGAGTCGTGGAGAGTGTTGTAGAGAAATGCGCTGAAACGTCAATGTGCAGTGAATTCAGCTCAAGCAGGCCGAGATCTGTGCAGCTGGACGGTTCACTGCAATACAGTAGAGTATGTTCTTTAGTTGAGAAAGAAAGGGGCAAAAGTTGTCACAAAATGATTAAAAGGACGAAATAAATAATGCGAGGATTTAAGTTCTTTGAGAAAATTATCATTCGCAGATATTGAGTGTTAAATAACTTTTTTAAAAACTATAAATAAATACCCACGATAGGCTGATAAATCTGAGGGCTTGCATGATGACTAACAAGGAAAAAAAAGACATTTCTGCTACACATTTTTTATCGTTTCAAAAGTTCTCTCCAATCTTTATTTTCTTCTTGTTAAATATTGGATGGAGTTTTACGTCCTCAGGACTCAGACAGAAAAAGACGGAAAATCACTCTGAAAAACAGCTCACAGACATGTTGAGCACTTCCAAGATCAACCGCAGTAATAAGGTCAAAGGTCAGAGCTGTTAAAACCTCCTGATTGTGTAAAACACAAAGAACACGAGAGACAGAAGGTTGAGGTTGATATTATTTGCAGCAGGTGGTTCAATTCCTAATCAGTATCTGAGGTATTGTTCTTAAGAGACATAGGAACATAAATAAACATGTTGACCTCAACAAAAGGTACAATCCACCTCACAGCCAGTAACCCTGTCTTGACATGTAATTGTGGCAGCCATCTTGGATCAATATGTGCATCTGAAAATGCCAGAACACAGTGCTGAGATGCATCATTTCTGCAGCTTTTATTTAAATCTATTTTTTTAAACCCAAACTATAATCCTTCCCTAAATTTGACTGAGACGTTTGAGTCCCTAAACCTAACCAAACCTTAATCACCGCAGTGACAGATCAGAAAACATTCATTTTCTTATTGGTAGTTTTTGACAATTTTCAAAGGCACTAAGAAATGACGATTAGCACGTCAGACCACTCATTTGTTTTCAAATTTTATTTAGTGAATTTCTGAGCAAATAATGGATAACAAGTGGCATGTCAAGTTGATGTTTCACTGTTTTCAGCTGACTGGTTTTAGGGGCCTTTAATATGTAGCCTACTTGGTGGTACATGATATCCTGCTAAAATACTGAGGCTAAAGCTGCAAGTGTCAGGGAAAAAGTTAGCATCCTCACCAGTTAAAGTTCCCCTCCAGACACGTTTTACGTTACGCTATGATTAATATTGATATGATTAATGTTGTGTTTTTTATTAGATAGTCACAGTAGAGAGAAACAGGATAAACAGGGAAGAGAGAGAGGGGGGATGACATGCAGGTGATGGGGCTGGAAGCACATCCACTCTTTCTTGTCATTGAGAAATTCTGGATCTCTGAATGCCCCGCCCACCACTGCTGCGTGTTAGGTTGACTGGTGTTAGGTTGACTGGTGCCGGTGAGAGCATGGATGTGGGTGAGAGACATACATCCATGGTGAGAGATCGGTGCTCGCTGAGATGGGTAGTCAGAGGAAACATCGGTGAGATTCGGCCATACATGTCTGAGCCTCAGTCAGACTCATATTAGGATTCTATTGTGCACCAAAATCAGTGACTAGCGGACCACAAAATAATGTGGTTAATGATGTGCTGCTTGGCTTTGGAAGTAGGCTAACACTACGTTAACATTACTACTGTAGATAGTAAGCTAGTCAGCTGGACATGCTAACCTTTGTAGCTTACTTTCGTGCAGATAAACACAGTTTAATCCATTCCTTACTCTTTGTCTTGTGTTTTTAGTGTTTAGATTGTTTTTTGGAAAGGCCAAAAAACCCAAACATACCTGCACAGCACTTGACAGACCTGCCTGTGCCTAGTTAGAGTTACTAAGCTATGATTGGACAATTGCTGCTTGGGGGAGGGGCCAAATGGTGGCAATTTTAAAGTGCTAAAACAAAGGAGTGAGGTGTGTCATCTTTACAAAAAAAAAACATGGCAACAAACAAATCAATGGCATTGGTAAATTGGTAAATATGTACGATTTTAAAAGTGCATGGAAACGATTTTACAAGTTTTCTCAGCATTAATGGACAGATATCACATTAGACTGACGATGGACAGAAGTAAATCAAAGCTTAGCCATAGCCACGTCCCCCAAATTGAATAATTATGGGTGATTAATGTTGAATATTAATATGTGGGTAAAAGGTCTTCAAAACACCTGAGGAAGACATATGAGAACAATTACATTAATCAGTTAGTATTAGATTCTTCAAATCTCATTTTGGAATTAAACTCCTAATTCATGCGTCATTTCTCATGAGAGGAGGTGAACAGAGGACAAATCATAATTGTAAAGATTTACAGCAGAGGATGCGAGCAGCTGGCTGGGGAAAACAGTTGTGAAGCAAGAGGAATAAAACAGCTCCAGAGAGGGAGGATAGAGCTTCTCCACCCTTCTCCTCCTCAGAGTCCAGGGGGCCACGTCATTGTGCCTGAGAGGCTCCTGCAGAGATGTGATGTCTTAAAGAGATATACTCTGACCTGCGTCTGTTGTGTTAGTTTTCTCTTCCCTGTGCACTTGTTATCACTTTGTGGGGAGGAAAAAGAATCCACTCTGAGAAGTTGGTTATGTTGGTTGACCAGAAAGATTTGGCTCGGAGCAGGGATGTGTTCAGGGGCTACGAAGGAAGCAGGAAAACAGAATACTCCCAAATGTACAAGGTGTGCAGTGAAATCTAATCATAATCTAATCGTAATCAGGGTTGGAGGTCTCGAGACAGGTGGGCTCTCATCTCAGGCTTGAACTTGTTTTGTTTTCAAGTTTTAACTGCTTGATTTTTGATGAATAAAACTGTGTACATTTTTAGTATCTGCATTAGTAGTTTTACTAACCGATACCTGCAGACGCCACTAATACAGCTTCAACCAAGCTTCAATGATTTGAGAGGAGTGTGCAAGTTGAAGAAATAAAAGTTCAAGACTCCATCTCAATAACTTTAATCTTATATTCTGTTTTTAGGGTGACTTTGTAACAACTGTCCAGGCACTACAGATGAAAAATAGCCTCTTGGCTAACAAAAAAAAACCCCCCACTGTATTTCTGTTAAAGAGGTGAATAAATAGAAC
This sequence comes from Siniperca chuatsi, assembly GCF_020085105.1. Taxonomy (NCBI): domain Eukaryota; kingdom Metazoa; phylum Chordata; class Actinopteri; order Centrarchiformes; family Sinipercidae; genus Siniperca; species Siniperca chuatsi. Next base: position 18,754,411 of record NC_058063.1, read on the forward strand.
ACCTGTGAGGAACTAAACATGTGTAGCACACTATAAGTTTTAAAAAAGTGTAATGAACAAATATAAAAATCTATGATTAGTGGGTTTTTTTCTTGGCAGGCACAATAAGCTTCAGCCTGCAACTTTTTGTTCTGTGAAAATCTTTTGTGTTGTGTTATAACAGACCAAAATAGATTTTAATTTCAATTCCAACTCAAAAGAAATCAGTTTTCTGTATTCTTCCATGTACTGGCTCCAGTTTTCAGTGAGATATTGACCACTGTTTGTGTGTCTAACTACACTTTTATTCACCATCTCTTCACAGTTGCAAAGTGCAAAACGTGTGCAGGAATTATGTTAGAAATAGTTCATTTAAAGCATGGGTTTGGTGCGGCGTTAAGGTCAGGGACGGACTACTGTCTTTGCCTTCAGTGCTGCAACAGGAAGAAGATTTATAACAGTCTCTTATTTCGCGTGATCTTAGTAGTGTGTAATGTATTCAAGCACTGCTGTCGCCATCTAGAAATACGAGATGAGGCCTGGACCTGTATTCAGTTTATAGCGTAAGAGAGACAAATATGGATGTGTGAAGCCAGTATATAACAACATAAAAAACATGACAATTGTATTGAGAACATACGTGAAAAACTAGCAATTAATCAACAACAAAGATAAGTCAAATGAATGATATAGACTACATGGCCAAAGGTATGTGGACACCCAAGCATTACACCCATGTGTGATTGCTGAACGTCTCATTGCATAAACTGTGGGAATTCATCTGAAGCTACAGCGGCCTGCATGCATTCTTCTGGTTTCAGGCTTTCCACCAGATGTTGGAACCTGGCTGCAGGGATTTGCTCCCATTCAGATACAAGAGAATCAGTGAGGTCCAACACTGATGTTGGGCGATAAGGCCTGGATGGGGTTGAGGTCAAGGCTCTGTGCAGGTCAGTCAAGTTCTACCATTTCGTTATGGACCTGGCTTTGTGCACGGGGGGCATTTTCATGTTGAAACAGGAGAGGAGCTTCCCCAAACTGTTGGGGAAAGCTAGAAGCACACTGTTATCTAAAATATCATTGCATGCTGTAGCATTACCATTTCCTCCAAACCACGAAAAAACAGCCCGAGACCAAAAGTCCACACAAGTATTTGGACAGCTCACTTCTTCTGCTCATTTTCTTCCTGCTCGCGAATACACCCACGTGGGCGCGCACAGTTACGCGCAGTGGTGCATGAAGGACTCCTGAGGAGTTGATCCATCCCACGTCTCACTCCATCTTCTTCCTCGATCCATTCTGCCTCCTCATCTCTCTTCTCCTCTTCCTACTCCATCTCTCTTCTTCTTCTCTTCCTCCTCCAGACAGGTCTCCTTCTCGGGAAACACCAGACTGTTGCGCCCCGTGTCGCCGCGTCAAGCCGGACAGAATAAGATCTGATGTCGGGCTATTTGGCTTCAAGATAAAAGCACGTATAGAGGAAAAAACCCCAAAATGACTCAAAAATATGTTACCAACAACACTCAGTACAGTTTAAAATAATGCGATTGCAACATTAATTATGTGAAACTGGAAGATGTAAAAGCTGTGAAAATGACTACTCATGTTTCTAGAAGTGAGTGGGCAGAATCATGTAAACATCGCAAAACTAGTTGGTTCACCTGTTAGAGAAACGCAGAGTAAAACTATTTTAATTTAGTTTCATGTAATAAACTTTATTAGGGCCAAAGTGGTTAAAATGACATAGTTTCACTCTAGTCTTATATAGTCTATTAGCTTATATGGCAGTGAATGTATACTTTCAGAACTAATCTTCAAATTATTCTTTGGGACTTTCCTGGTTTGGATTACCAGACAAAAAACCCCCCCCCAAAAAAAAGAAATGGAAAAAAACAAAAACAACAAAAATTCGGGCTTTGATTTTGAAAGTTTTATCCGGATGTTTTGTGTGTTACACTCTGGCTAATTTGACACCAATCTTCGCAGCAGCTGAGTCTCTCCTCTCCACCGAAGAAAAAAAAGAAAAAGAGAAACGCTCACTCGCAGTAAAAACAATGAGGGCGCACGACGCGCAACTCGCTCCAAGCGTCTCCAACAGCAGCGGAGTTTTTCCTCCCGGAGGATTCGTAGCATGCGTCTGTGCGCCAACCGGAGGGAGAAGGACCACAGGAATATAACTTGACTATCTGCGGAGTTTGTTATCTTTTTGGAGGGGAAGAAATCATGCCTTTTTGCAAACGGTCGGTACTTCCGAAAGATGTGTGCAAGCCCGACGGCAGGAGGCTGCGGGAGGCGAGTCAGCAGCAGCGGCAGCAGGCGGAGATTTTCGGGGATTTGGTGGACGTGTGTGGCTTCACCCTGTGCTCGGTGCTCCGGCAGCTCTCGGATCTGTCCCGGCACTCGGTGAGCATCCTGGAGGAGCTGGAGGGAGAGCTGGTGTCCATCTGCCACCGGTCCGGCGCGCTGGAGGGCAGAGTGGCCCGGCTGCAGAGGCACGTCGCAGAGCTGCTCAGCAAGCCTCCACCGAGAAGTAAGAGGAAATAAAAAAAAAACCATTTAATTAAAAACACACACACACACACACACACACACACCTGGAGTCACTTTACAGAGCTTTCAGTTGCAGAAGGAGAGTTGAAGCAGCTTTTTTGTCTGGTGGTGCCAAAGTCAGTGGTGTCAAACTTTGGGATATCAGCCCAAATGCTTTTCTGGAGAGATTTGTGGTTTGTCAGGGAGTCTTGTTCATGACTCACTATGAGTGCAAACAGTGAGCGGTCATCTCTGCCCTGTGCATGCTCCAGCTTCAGATTTATTTAGGGTGTGAGTAAGTGAGAGGTTTATTATTGGAGGGTTTGTTATTGTCAGCTGGCGGAGAGGTGTCCTGCGTTCAGTTGCTGCTGGAAATATCAGAGTTTGACGCATGAACACTTAAAATGATCCGGAAAAGCGATTGAATTCTGCTGGGAAAAGTGGGGATTTAAATAAATAAACATGAATTAATTGGCAATATGTGACGTCCAAGGGGGTGGAGACCATGTGAGCATGTCAACAATTGATGTAAGAATGAGATGAGTCATTGTTAGGAATTTGTTTCTGTTTTGCAGTTTTAAACACACTAGCTGGAACAGCAGGAAGGATAAGCGTTAAAAAGCCATACAACCTTTTCTCACCAGTTAACCTTTTGTGACAGTGACTTTGGTTCTCAGATGTGCAGGTTTACAAGATGCTCCTGAAGGCAGCACATTGTGGGTGTGGAGAGTGGAATGTGAACTCGGTGTAAAAGCAGAGATGTCATGGGTGTTGTCGGGTTTTGTCCCTCTACCTGTCACTTTGTGCCTGTCACCTCCTTCACTGCTCCAACTCCTGCTTTTTTTTTTTTTTTGATTTGTTTCTTCTTTAATCTTTTTTTGGACTTTATTGTCCAGTTCTGGAGTGAGTTGTAGCAGCTCAAAAGAATCTGTGTTTGGATTCGAGATGATGCTCCTGTGAGTCAGTTGGAGGTTAAAGCCCCCCTCTGCTCAAAAATATGCTTTGCTTATTGTTACTTTATTTGGATGTTTGAATGATGTATGTGCAGAATTTGACACTAGAATGCTGTTTTCACATTCATCTGCTGAAGGAGGAAAGTTTCTCTGCGCTCACTTAAATCTGAGTTTAGGACGTGGTCATATGAGATGATTTGGTGACATCACAGCTAGTGTGGAAGCTAATCATGGCCCGGTATGAAACTTACGCTAGTGGCAGCCGCCCACCCTGAGTCTGGTTCTGCTTCTGCCCTTCAAAAGGAAGTTTTTCCTTGCCACTGTTGGAATTGTTGTGTCTCTGTAAATAATATTATATTATATAAGTGCAATGAGATAACTTCTGTTATGAATTGGCGCTACATAAATAAAAGTTAATTGAATTGACGTGGGAACTTGAAACCTCCAGTGCACAAACACTGAGAATGGACTTTCATTGAAGTAGGAGACATCTTGTGTCCAGCTGTTAAACCTTTGAAATGAACAACATTTGCATATTCATAGTTTCTGGATTTGTAATTAAGTAATTTAATCTTTTTTGTAGAAAAACCACATCAGACACAAATTATTATCTAAAGCAGAGTATTTTTAAATGTCTTCAAAATCTGTAAGATTCTGCTGACTTTAAGAGTCATTTTCAGGGACAGTTTAGGATTCAGACTTGTCCTGTTTCGGGGTAAGAAATCCAAACTTTTAGAGTAGAGACTGCATTGTCTGTTGTTGCTCAGTCAGGGAATTCTCATGAAATCATTTTAAAACTACAGATTTTCAGGATTTGCTTCCTTCAGTCGTTCATATTTTGCATTTTTAGACTGTTTTTACACATGAATGAGTTTTTTTTGTTTTCAAACACAATTGCCTCACGTGGGATGAACATATGTAGAATTGAACCTGATCCTTAACTGTAGCAGTGCACTGGCCTAGAATAGAAGGATTTTAGGCGTTACCATATATTTTAATTAAATTTAGCAAAAACAATCGCATGCTTTCAAAGCCATTTTTTTAAATGATCAAACTGTTTAAGACTTACGCAGTGTGTCTACACAGGAAGCTGCGTTTTTCAGCCGTCCGTCTCACGCAAGTCTGACGTAACAGATACGCTCCTATTTTAATAACGGCTCATTTTTACACTTCAAAGTCTATTTTCTTCCGTTTTTATGTGGATAACTACAGTGATTGTGTGTTGGGCTCTGAGTGATGCCAAAACCTGGGTGACCTACACTCAATACTGTGCCTGAACGCATCCTGTGTAGACACAGATGGAGGACTGAAGCTGCTGCTGCTGCTCTCGCTATGCCTCCTGTGTAGACACGGTGTTAGTTGTACTTATCCCCACAATCTTAAAGAGTATTCTTTTCCAGATAAAACTTCCACTAAATCAGAAACTTGTGGTCTTCCTGACAGACAGTTTGAAGGGACGCTTGGCTGGCTGGTTGGGTTGGTTTCAGACCTGTGACTTTCTGTGCGCAGGTCACCGTGTAGTCGACAGTAGAGTCAATCAATGATCTAAAATGACCCTGTGATACATTATATCAGCTTACAGTACAATACAATTCAAAACTGTTCCACAGCACATCAATACCACAACAACAATCACATGGATGCTTTTATCCAAACGTACGAGGACATATTCTGTAGCTGAGCTCTACATTTCGCCATCAGTGTCACCAGGACACATCTACGTCTACCTGAGTTAGTTCCCATGCAGGTAAGATGCAGCCCAGATGGGAGATTTGACTGCGGCTGCCAGCCTATTTTACTCTGCAAACTTTGCACAAACTTATCGCGGGGAGTTTTCTCTTTGTTTGCGTTACAGCTCAAGAGAGAGCAAATGAATAAGGCAAGCCGACTGAACAAGAGTTTATGAGGCTGTTGGCAGTGTGTGTGTGTGTGTGAGCACGTACAGTATGATAAGAGAAAGTCCCTCTAAACACAGACCAGATGTAGAGCTGGAAAGACGAGAGGAAGAAAGATAAAACAAAACGCAGCTCGCCTTTTAGTTTACTTTACCGTGAGGAACTCACCCGTGTGTTGGCCTGTGTGTGTGTGTGTGTGTGTGTGTGTGTGAGAGAGAGAGAAAAAGAAGCATTTTTCTACATGTGTGCAAAGATCCTTCTTTTCTCTCCTTTCTAAATCCTGTGTGGGTTCTTACTGTATCACTAACATGTGGGCAGGAGCACACGGCTAAACAATCAATAGAGCCGGCCCGGGCCTTCGTCTCTCATCATCATCATCCCCTCTCCAACACCTCTTTCTTTCTCTCCTACTGTCTCAGCAAAGATGGAAAACATTGCTCTAACTTTCCCCAAAAGAATCACAAGGTATACATTTGGGTTTTCCTCCTTTGCTTATTTAAAAAGCTCAGGCTCTGTTTAGTGTTTTCAACCACTTTCTTCTAAAATCCAGTTTCCACGCTGCGTCCCCCGTTGCTTTACTCAACCCAGTACTGCATATCATTGTCTTGTGGTGTCTGAAAGCCTCCCATTAATAAATATTTAAAATTTTCCACATTGTAATATTTGATAGCATGTTTCTGATGATTAAAATGAGGAACTGAAAGGTATGATGTTGCGTACTGGGAACACACCACATGAGTCACTGTGCTATGTGTGCACTTTGGAAGTCAGTCGGCTTCCTGTCCTCAACTGCCTCGGCCAGAGAAGGAGTCTGGTGTGCTCTGTGGGCCCAAAAACGTGGAAGTCCTCGGGAACCTCAAAATGTTTATCTGCGTATTCGCCTAGTGAGCAGCTTCTGTAGACACGAATGGGGTGCCATCTTGGAACACAGTACATTCATGGGTTCCACACAGAGTGAGACACCAGGAAATGAAGACATAAAGTAAAGATTAAAAAAAATACTGAATTATTACATAAAGAGGCAATGGATCGTTTTCACCTAATGTTTATCTATTTATTTTATTTTTATTTTATTAAATGTTTTGATTGATGTGTTATCAGATGACCCCAGTCTTCCAAAAATAGGGTGAAATCCATGCAGCAGAGGATTAAAATCCTTTGAAATCCTCATTTTCTCTTCGCTTCTTCTTTGGTGCCAAGTGATACTTGTGAATTAAACAGTTCTCCTTTGAACCTTGTGTTCAGTGAAGTTTCTGTATGTGGTGCTTTTTTTTGTCTACTCATGCTAATAACAAATTCTTCTGGAAAGTTGCAGCGTTGCATTGCTTCTATTGTGCCATGGGATTATTCCAGTGAAAAAGCTACCGGACAGTGTGTGTTTAGAACAACAAGTCCTCCAAACTAAATGACATAAAACGTAATTTGTGATTGCCTTTAAAAACAACACATATGAGAAATGATCTGATCTGATGCCTCCATCGGCTGGTCGACATCATTTGTCAGTGCTTTCCGAAACAAATGATGAGAAAAAATCACATTCTTTTCCCTCATTTGTGGATTTGTGCTTTTCCTCCTATAACAACCGCTGACAATCCCCCCCTCCACCTGCCAAAAAAAGTGAAACTCGGTCAGAGTTGCATAAGGCCGTGCTGAAACACATGTTCCAGGCCTGGATGAGGGGATTTTTTCCACCAGAGTTTAGAGTTTGTTCAGGAGTCGGATCTCCTGAGCTGCTTCCAGGGCCTCGACACGGTGAAGCGCCGGAGGGATCGGAGCTGGTTTCCTTCACCCGGGGCGGCGGGGAAGAGTCGCACTGATACAGAGGAAGAGGATGTCTGTTGTCACTTTGCAGGGTTTGATAGCATGTTTGTGTGCATGTGTGTGTCCAGTTTCCACTGGAAGTTGTCACTCAGAGAGGCTTGAACTTGAGGAGTTTGTCCTCTGCAACACCTCCTCTGTAGCCTTCTGTTTCTCATACTGGGTGTATTTCCTGCCATTTTCTGTTGGCTGCCATTGACCCTGAGTGTGACAGGAATATCCCTGTATGTGAGTGGGAACCAAAGCTTAGTGTTTTCTTTTGGTGCTTTTTTCCAACTTAATTCTCCGGGAAACCACATTCTTCCTTTGACCCCAAACTGATTTTAAAGGCTGATTTTGCTGAAGTTTTGTTGCAACAAAATGTTCCCTGCTCGGTCAGACGTTCCCAGTTTGTTTTAATCAAACTGGGAAGAAAGCTGCTCTCACCTCTGGACAACTCCCAATCAATGATATCACAGCAGGTGTTTTCCCTCAGCTGTCAAAGGCAACACACCTCCAACGACATCACCAATTGGGGTGTGGCCTTAAGTGCAACATGCTTAAGTTTCAAGCCCCAAGAGAGCCGTCCTTTTCTGCTTTTAATATTGGCTTTTAATATTGGCTGCACGACTATGTGAAAATATCAGTATTATGCAATCCTTTAGTTACCCAAATCACAATGTAGTTGCATTATTTTAAAAAGAGAATGGAGGTAATCAGATCAGGAGAAGGAGAACTTGTGATTTTCATTGATACTGAGTAAATAAGAAAATAGTATAAGAACTTAAGAGAAATCCACATTCACATGTACCATACAGTTTTTGACCATTTTCAACTCCCCAAAGCACTTTGACAACTGATTAAAAAAGATGTAATCTAAGTAATTACCCATCACATGTTTCTGGACTCCAAGCTGATGTCTTTAAATTGCTTGTTTTATCTGAGTAACCCTCTAAAACCCAAAGAAATTTAATTTAGAATCATATAAAACAGAGAAAAGCAGCAAATCCTCACATTTTAGAAGCCGGGTTCGGCAATTTTTTGACTTATCAAAATAGTTTTCGTTCAATTTAGCATTGTAAACATTCAAACAAGTCACTGGAGTCATTTGAAACCCACCTGGACAGCTATGTTCAACTATTGTTGGTTGAAGATTAAGACACATTTGGAGTAAGAGTCTCAGTTTGGACCACAAATGAACACATTTGCTTTAAGTTTTGTCACTGGTGGATGAAGTATTTTGTAGTTCAGAAAATGTGCACATCAGCTGGTTGTTTTGGCCTTAAATGTGAAAATTGTGGTTTGGAGAGCAAGAGCGAGGGCTTCTTTGTAGAGCTTTCATTTTTCATCAACATTCATCAATCATACATACAATCATCCATCATTTCATCTGTGAGTGGGCACAGGGGCAAACTTCTACACCAGCATCCACTGCTATGGACCAGAATGCAATGCAGCTAAAATAAATAAAACTCAAATCACTTTTTCTGTCATCACCTTAATAAAAGGTTATTCTGGAGGTCGTCTAAAGGTATTCTGGGAAATTGAAATAGAGGTAAGCATGTTAAAGAAGTAAAGTACAACACTCCTGCAACCTGTTGCACCACCTGTGTGCAAATTCAAATGTAGCATAGTTTGAACATAGTGTGGAACGGGCTGCACCACGCAAGATACAATTTAATATTTACACCTTCCCTGAACAGGTGTAAGTCATTCCTTATTAACTGTTCTCATAGCAGAACAGCTGAACAGATGGAAAAGACTACTGAAGCAGGAGATGAAGCATTTCTTTGATATTTAAATTAGGACCACGTTGTCTGTGACAGACTACATCCCTTTTGACATGTATGATGACCCTGACATGCACACTTGGCATTGTGCTGTACAGTTGCAGATATTTTAATTGATGGTGTGATTTTATGCTGCATTCACTTGACATGGGAATTGCTGCTGGCACCATGTTCTCTTAATAAAACAGTATTGTAGGTCTCTTAAAGAGGAACTCCACCAGTTTACACATTAAAGTCAGTTTGCATGTGTTGGGGAGTACTACTGCATATGTGGAAAAAAGTTGTATAAAGTCTTTTGTGGCCCCAGAGGAAGCTGTGTGAATGCTGATAAATCTCCTCAAGTGATGTCTCTTGAGTCAGCGTCGGTTGGGGATAAAGACTACAAGTTTGAAAATGAAACAAATCTGCGGGTGTGGAGTTAGAAAGAAGTGAGCTTACCAGACCTCTGTAGCTTGCTCCTCATCTCTGCTGCAGGCTAGCGGCTTGAGGCTACATTAGCTGCTACTAGCATACCACAGCTGAGTCTCCGACCAAACTGTTGGTGGTTGAGTTGCATTGTGGGTAATGTAGGCGCCGGGTTTTGACAAGGAAGAAGAATTTGTAGAACAAAAAAGTCTATCTGTGGTTCTGCTGCATTTTGATCCTTTTTTTTTTTTTTTTTTTAAACTGTCCATCCGGAGCCCTGCTATGTTATAGGAGTAAAATGCTAAATCAGTGGATCCCATTTTACCTGAATGTTGCAAAATATGAAACTCTGCGTAATATTTTTATTTAATTTGGCCTAGTTTTACTTTTAGTGTAAGTGGAGATGGTACAGCTGACCAAAGTGGTGAGTTTAGTATGAAATTAACAAGCTGCATCGCAGCACAAAGTGTTGACTTTACACTCCAAATCAAGACCAAGCTTACACTCAGCTGGTGCAACAGGCTGCTGAAATGCATTGAACATCACACACTTACATATAAGAGTATCTGTTTTTTCTTTCCTACAGTATAATGCAGTGAATGTTTCACTTGAAACTACAGATTTCCTTCCACATCCTGTTATGAAAATTAAATGGCTGATGAGAAAGAGGCTTTAACTCCCCTCTTTTTCTCTTTCTAATTCCCCTCCTCCCCTCCGCTCTCCCTCCTTCCTCGTTCTCACGGGTGGACATCAACCACATGACTCAATATCCCTCCCTGTTGGCCCCTCTGTAATTCCCCTTCTCTACTTTTCTTACTACTTCTCCTTTCCTCCTCTTCATCATCCAACACTTCTCAGCATGCCTCTGATGAACAGTGACATGCAGGAGGTAAAAAATGCTTCTAAAAACAACTTTGGAAGTTGATTTTTTTAGAGATACATTCAGGTTCTGACCTGACCAAACGATGTATTCATTCATCATGGATGACTTTAGACATCTTAGCTTTCATTTAGGAGATGTTCTGTAATCCCAGTGGTTTTTATCACAGATTCAGGCCATGGACTCAGCATCTTTTCAGGGTCAAAATGTTCACTTCACCGCCTCCTCCCCCACCATCTATCTTCCTACAGGCAGTGATTCAGAGGGCGGCAGCAGCAGCAGCACAGAAACTTCCCACCACCATTCCAACACACGGCAGGAGAAAGACTTTTATTTTTTTAATCATCTGATTTTGTTTTTAGTTAAAAGCAGCATTCAGAGCTGCCAAATCGCCAGAAGTGAATCTCATTTGTAGATTTTTAGTGGACTTATTCATTAAAACAGTAACATCTCCCTGAAACAAGAAGGCTGTAAGAAGTTCTTTTGAATGTTCAGTATTTCTGTACATTTCTTTTCCCCTGGCGGCTGTATTCTCTGTTCATGCTGAAGAGGTTTGACCAGGAATATATATTTTTTTTACCTTTGTGTTGTGTTAGAGTTTGTTTTATCTTAACCTTGCTGCCTGTGCTACTTGTTGCTCGTCCATATTGTCCAGTCACTACCAAGTTTTGATAAAGATTCAACTTCCTTTGCTGACCATAAAAGCAGACCCATTTAACAAAATATTTGACTCACACGATGTGTAAACTGTGTATTTTGTAGAAATAAATGACTGTACCTCAGTCTATACTGAGTTAAGAAAGACTGTATGGGATTTTTAGGAGTCAGAGACATGCCTGTACAGGCGATCACAAACAATTGCAATAATTTAAAGAACAAACAAACAAAAACAAAAAATAACCCAAAGATATCACAAAAGGTGCGTTTCCATCCACCTATTTTTATGCGCATTTTCAATTTGTTCATAAAGAAACCCAGAGTGGAAACGCAGAAAATTCTAAAAAAAACTTGCTTGGCTGAGGTGGAAAAGTTGGTGTATCGATAAAAGTAAAGTAAAGTCCAATGGAAACAGACGAAAACATCAGATCTGTGTGGAGCGATGAAGAGACTGTAACGTTCCTCAAATAAATACATGAAACAAAAAATAAAAAGCCATATTTCCATCATGTTTTCTACATTTATTTGCTTTAATTACTTTGAATTCAGCTTGTTGCGTTCTCTTCTTCTGCAATGGTTTAATGGCACCCGACTGGGGCATTAGCGCCACCTGCTGCTTATCTCTAACAGTAGTGGTTGAAAACGCACATAAATTAGCATTTTCTTCTGCCAATTTTGTGAAAATTAGGTTAAAATTTGCGCTACATTTGGCCTCCATGAGACAGAGAAGGTTGTGGTGTAAAGTGACGGGGTCGGGGTGCTGCAGCACCTTTAGTACCCCTACTCCCTGCCAGCTATGCAAGCAGCCTTTGGTTTCAGTTCATTTACCATGAAAACGAAATTGAGTTTGACTCGAAAGATCTCCGAGATAATCTGTCCATCAAAATCAACATCATGTCCGGTTTTGTTTGAGTTATCTACATAAACATTAATTTGAGAAGTCTGCTTTTTGGAGGTTCACCTGTTTGCTATTTGACTTGCAGCTTCCGAAAAACATTGCACTCATGAACTATAATACGATTGCTGGAAAATCAAACCTGGAAGTTAGACAATAGGAAGTCGTACACGTTGTGAAAAGCTTAACGTGATTTAGTCTTAACGGTATGGTCCAAACTGACGCATCAATCTAAGGTTTTCTCTGTCTCATCACATTCTCGTACGGCAGGTTGGAGAAAGTTGTATGATTCAGTGGTAATTCTCAGAAAGTCAGTAACATAGATCACCATCTGTGTGTGTGTGTGTGTGTGTGTGTGTGTGTGTAAGAAAGTGTAGTAGTATAAGTGAATGTTTTTAAGGTCAGTGAGAAACCATAGTAGATGTTCTACATTTAATGTTTCTGTTGGAGCTCCAAGTGTTTTTACTGCTTTTTGTGTGAGTGTGTGTGTGTGTGTGTGTGTGTGTGTGAGTATAGCCATTGTGTATTTGTGTGCCTTCACATGCTCAGTTTTCTGTGTGAGTGAGTATAACTAGTTAGAAGCTAGGATTAGGTGGAGGTGGAGCTCTGGGCCCCCCAGTGGTTTCTGTGGTCAACATGGCCATTAATTACTACAGTTTCCTTATTGGAGTGTGTGTGTGTGTGTGTGTGTGTGTGTGTGTGTGTGTGTGTGTGAGTGTGTACAAATGAGGAAAATGACTAATCAGAGAGAGAGAAAGTGCAGTTGTTCTCCAGAAAACGAATGCGAGTTGTAGATTCAGGTAAAAGAATCGGACCTACTAACAACTTCCTGTCTTGGCAGAGAGCCCGGCCCTTTCCATTTCACACACACACACACACACACACACACACACACACCCCTTGTATTCTTACAGCCAAATGGGTAAAACTTTTCTCTCTTCATTTTAATCTATTTCCCCTCCCTCCACTGCAGTTTATTGGTTGGATGGGTTACCACGGCAACCATCTGGAGCGAGTGTACTGTTGTAGGCCTCCATGAAATACAACCAATGTGTCCTGTGTGTGTGTTGTGTGTGTGTGTGTGTGTGTGTGTGTGTGTCTTGTCTAACAGTGTCCTGCTGTGAACTTCATGTTGTTTTTCTTTTTCTAATTTCAGCACCGATTTGTCAAATGGTGTGAAGGCGGGTCGTGGACACACACACACACACACAGGGATTTGTACTATCCTATCCTAGAGCAGAGAGATGGAAGGAAAGTCGTAAAAAATGAGAGGAGGAATGAAAATTGGAGTAAAACTGGAGAAGAAGAGATGAAAAAGAGCCGATGAGTTAGAGATGGACCAAAGAGAAGTAAACGGACAGAAGTAGAGAGATAAGAAAAGAGGAGGGAACTGGAGGAAGGATGGGAAGATCAAAATGAGAGATTGACAACATAAGAGCCAGTTAATGTTAATGTAATTTGCCAGTTTGAATCTTCCTTCTTCTGTCACTTCTTGTGCGAGGAAAAGTCCCCAAACCTGAAAACCTGCACTGTTAGATTTTAGCAAGTGGTTACCTGAAATTAAAAAAGTATTCTGTTGCTAGAAGTAAACTGAGAAATGTTTGGGATTTTGATTTAATGGGAAATCAGCTTGATTCAGCTTTGAAATGGCCTTGATATTGATCAGCAACTGTAGCAGATATCTGTCTTGCATGTATTTTTAACCAGACCTTGTTTCCATGACCATGACCACTGTTTGAAGTAGCTATAATTGATATTTTTATAATATCTAAATCAAGTGACAATATGAAAACTATGTGACAGTGTGAAGGGGGTGGCTCGTAGTGATGAACCTACAGAGAATTATCACCTGAATCTGCAGCTCCCCTCGGCTTTACAGAGCTTTATCAGCTCATTGTTTAGCTGTCCGGTCTGCAACTTTACTGTTTTACTGTTTTACTATATTGTCATTTGTTATCGGTTTATACACCAGCTTCCACTAATGTGTGCCCACAGGAGGAGTTATAGTTGCTGACAAATACATTAATAAACATTTATATCTGGTTTCAACTACATTATAGTGTGATGTATGTTCACTTACTGCATATAAATGCTAAATAAAGTAAAATCTGATCATTTTTATGATACTTATTAAGAAAAAATGTGTGTGAATGAAGGAGTAGACAGGAAGCTAAAGATGTGTTTTCTGCAGAGGAAGAGCAGCAGAGAAAGATTGATAGATTGCCACAAAGATCCTAAAATCCTCCAATTTCTCCACACTGAAAAATAACAAATACCACAGGAGTCCAGGAGATTGAATAACAGCAGTGATATAATGCAGGCCCTGTGTGTGTCTGTGTGTGTGTGTGTGTGTGTGTGTGATAAAACACAGTACATGTGCAGCAAGTTCCCTATAAGTATTTTATGTGTGTGTGTAGATTTTCCTGTTTGCCGTCTATCATGCTTACAAGTTTTCTCACTTTCTTTTACTCTTTTACTCTGCTGCACACACACATCGTCCATCTCTCTCTCCGTCTCTGTCTGTAGTGCTGACATGAGGACAAGGCAAGAGGACAGATTGCATACTATCTCCTAGATAGAGAAGAAAGAGAAGAAGAGGGGGGGGGTGGCGCTTGTGTGTGTGTGTGTGTGTGTGTAGACAGAGTTTGTCTCAATGGAAGCAAATGTTTTTCAAAGAGCAGACGTACAGTCCATAATGGCAGCAGTATGTAAACACAACAACTGAGACTACACACACTAGGAAAGATATAGTGATATCGGTGTGTATGTGTGTGTGTGTGCTCTTGAGTAGTTGACCTTATTGAACTCTGTCTCACACAAACACACACACACAACTAAATCTGTTGTCATTGGACGAGAAGACAAATGCAAATGCAAAGTGGATGTCCATGCAACCTTGATTGAATGTTTCTTTGCTCTCCCACTTGCTTATTTCCACAAAAGGCAAAGATAACCTAAACAAAAATAAAAAAATTAACATGACATTTATTATTTATGACAGATGAAGATCAGTTGTTGTCTTAACTAATATTCGTAGCTGTTTCCTTCTGAGCTCTATGTGACCTCCAGAGAAGATTAATAAAGCCACGAGCTGTTTGCTGTCTGGAACAATGTTTTGGTTTTCCTTGGTGGCCATGTCCATGTCTCCATGTCACCCTGCAGGGTGATAAGTCACCAAAACTGTTAAGCTACCTATCAGTACATGTGAGTTCATGTTTATGACATTTGGTTAGTTTGTATGAAGTCAGTGTGGACACAAAACAGACTTGACGAAAAGGCAAAAATGTATCATATACAGGTGTGAAAGATTTTGCAGCTTTGACCTCCTGAACTTAAAGCTACGCTAATCAATATTTTTATATTAGCAATGGATCACATGACTATGTGTACATACAAGGGGTCATTTGTATTGACAAACCCACAGAGAATTATCACCCAACTCTGCAGTTTGCCTCAGCTCCACGTAATGTTTTAGCATCTTTCAGCTTGTTGTTTTGGTTTTACGGCGCATTTCCTTCATTTCCAGACACAGCAGGCAGGTGTTTTTAGTAAAATAAAAGCTCTGATAAACCCACTGGACACTAGAATCAGATGGCAGACAAAGTTAGCAACTAGCTGTTGAAGAAAGTGGAGCATTTAGCAGCTAAAGAGCCAGATATTTCTTTCAGGAGTTGGTGGAGACCAAAACAGAGCTAAATGGAGAGTGAATATTCGACTTGTGTCCGCCAAGTGGACAGAAAAATGAACACAAAATGAATGATAATGTTGCTCTGTGTCTCCTGGGATGTATAAACAGGCAACTGTATCAATAACTTTATATGGAAAAAGTATGTATGTATTTGTGAGTGATGTTCAGGTTGTTGTGGAGTTCTTCCCCTGATTAATGCTGCTTTAATCAGGGTTAATGCATAGACAAAATAAATTGATAAGATAGTTTAGATAGGCGTTATTCTGGGGATTTATTCATATTCTTGAGTTTGACCATACATGTGTTGCTTGCTCTATGTTAGACTGTTAGAACAACGTCAACCCATCCCCCCAAAACAGTCAAAGTCAAATGTCAGCATTGGTCAAACACCAAAAATGACCTACAGTATGTTGATTTTCTCCTGACGAGCCACCACTTGTGGTTGTGTGAATAATGTCCACTGTAATTAGCAAAGGTTAAAGTAGCATGACATTGTTGTGCTGCAACTAGGGTTGGGCCGATTAACGATGCCATCGTCCATCGCCGATGGCTGACAGCCATTGACTATTGAGCCTCTACCAGTCCCCCCCCCCCCGGCAAATCTTGTTACTGTAAGTGCAATAAAAGCTTCTTGAGTAAAAAGCTAATAAGAGTAGTTTATCACTAGTCTTTAAAAAAATAATAATCATATGATCTGCTTAATGAGGTAACTTAATAGTGTTATCTGTTCCTGCTGCAGTTTTCAGACCGTGGTCGGGAAGCACTCTGTTCGGGCTGAAGTTGATGCTAGCCTCGGGGCTAACCACCTTCACTTTTACCCAGCAGCTGGGAAGCAAGACACGGGAAAGTCTTGGGTATTGAGGAGCTGCAGCGTTTACTCACGGCCAAACCTTAACCTACAATGTATATTTACTGCCACTAGACAACTTACAATCAAGAATGACAACAATGAAGATGATCTTTCCCCATATAATCTTTACCAAATGTAACCAGACCTTAACCAATAGGGATGACTCAGATGTTCATATGAGTAGTTTTTGGAATGGTCATATAGGTATATAAGATTTTATAATATTACTGAAAATAATTACAAAAATAAGAACACAATTGGAAAAAAAAAGAGATTTATTTGAATGTTCAGGTGACCAGAATTGATTGTACACCGGTAAATGTTTCAGTGTGTGTGGGTGGCTATCTGTTTGTGATTTGTTATCTGTAAGTTAGGTCTAATTTGAGCTTATAACAGTGACTGATAGTTGCCCTGGGTATGAGTGAGTTAACAGACTGCATCATGTGTGCGTGTGTTAGCAATACGAGCAGGTTTTATCAACATGTTTCTGTGCAGTGCTTTTCTCTCAGGGCTGTAATGGACAAAAGGCTGGCTGTCAACACCAACACGCTTAACGTCGGCCAAGGCATGCTGTAATGGTGGACGCAATCACTTCCAGATGACAGGCAGAGCGGAGTGTGTGTGTGTGTGTGTGTGTAGGGGGATGTCGGGCTTGAATTAGAGAGAAGAAGAAGGGGAATATCACTTCATTGTGGAGGGAGTTACCTGGTTTATATGCAGGAAAGAGGAGCATAAGAGGGATTGTAGTAAGTGTGTGTGTAAAGAGACAAGGAGAAAGCAGGAGAACGTAACATAAATTGCAAGAGTACATGTTTCTCTGCAGGGTTGAGAAAATCACACAACTCTCATGCTAATGAAACATTTTTAAAACTCATTTTATAAAGCTGAAAAAGTGTTGTGGACTTTTGTTCTTAACTTGGAACAAGGCTTTTGCCTGACAATGGTGTTTTTTAAAAATCAAAATACGACAATTTTCACAGATTTGTAGATTTTTAAAGATGCATGTTTACGCAAAATAAAGACAAATGCTTTCATGATTTTGGTAACCCTTACAATGCAAAACATGATATTATGTGTGATTTCTTTCTTTCTTTGTCCCTTACAAAAGAAATCCCACTTAAAGTTGATGTTTTCACAAACAAATGTATCACATGTGCTTTTTTTGTGTTTGAAAAAGTGGAAACAAAAAAGGTGCAATTTAATTTACTAATTAAAATTCAAAAAGCACCTTATTTATTTGGAATTTAGCTTAGACCTGCAAGAAGCCAAAGTCCAGCACTGGACCTCTGTATGTTCATTGCATTTGAGCTCAACAGTGACATCATCTGACTGAGCTCAAAAATTCAAAAATAAAGGTTTTAAAATAACTAAAGAAATTAGTTTAGGAGTTCAGTTTTTGGTTTGTTGGAGAGGAAGGTTTAGTGGAGACGAGGCCTGGCTCTGTTCAATGCTACTGGGGGAAAAACCCAAGTATTTATTGGCAGGGTGGAGGCTGGGCGAGGAGGCTGGGCGAGTGAGCTTCAGTAGAGGAGGGATACAACAGCAGAACACACAGTTCTGACACCGAACACATGGACCTGGACACCCTGATGAGTTCTGTGTGTGTGTGTGTTCATGCCTCCTGCTACCAACCCACTACCTGGCAGCCATGAGGCTCTGTGGTTTGGACATGGTGTGAATAAACAGTGTGTGTGTGTGTGTGTGTTTGTAAACAACTCATAGATCTACTAACACCTTGTTTTGTTTGTATTGTTTGGTGTCATATATGAGTCATAGCCCGATGGATCCCCATTTTGCTTCATTATTCAGTCTGATATTGTGTCTATGTTAGCCAGATTCTGCATGGTTGTGGGCGTTACTTTGTTTTATTTTGAATCTATTTTGCATCTGCCCTGTCGACGTCACGTACAGTCAGCATGGAAGCTGCAGTAGTAGCAGTTATTATAATGTTTATCATGGCAGTTGGAGAAATATGACGATTTAGGAGCTGCGGTGTGTTTGTCAACTTGCAACCACTCAATAATCTGTACAAGCGAGCATTGAAAGTAATGGATCTGATTCTCATTACCATTGCAATATACTGTAGTTAGAAAGCATAATCTTCTGACTTTTCTTTTTGTTAATGGCTAATGTTGGTTTATTATGTAAATCTTTCCCGTTTAGTATTAGAGGCTGTAGTACTTTTAAACAGTTTGAAAATGAAAAACACCAGCCTGAAAGGCAGTGTTTGTCAGTGCACTTTGTCATTGAAAGTTTCAAGTCTGTTGCACCGGTAGCCACACCCCACAGTGATGTCTCGATGTACTGACACACCCTGAAGTACACTGCTACATCACTGCAGCAAGGTGAGAAGTTAAACCACTGGTTGCCAGGGGTTGTTAAATCTCTTTATAGATTGCATTGATACTAGGTGCCTAAAAAAAATCCTCATTCCTATGAATTGTTTGGTTTTAATTTAGCTTTAGATGGATGTTATGGGGCTAGTTGGGAACTAGTGTTGGTTTTTTATGTTGGCTATATTATGTATATATGTCTTACTATGTTTATTTCGAGATGCAGTGTTTTAGCTAAGTGTCTGTTACTGTTAAAGCTTTTATATTACAACCTGTACAGCTCGTTGAGCTCATCCATGCTGGTCGCCATTTTCGTGGCCCTTTTTCTGTTTTCTATTTTTTAGCCCGTGGCACAGGAAGATGACTTAAGGATGACTTACACAGCTCTGATTGGTTGATTGTTTCTCCAACCTGGGGGAAACAGTCATCAATGAACACCAGAACTTTGAGTCCCTGTAGAAATTGGACATGTGGGCATTGATTATGAGGTCTGGAAGTTTTGTCCTGCAACAAGACAGACGTTTCTGCACAATCAAACACAGGCATTGTAATTCAAAGTAATTATTATAAATGTTTTTAAAAAGCAGTGTCTGTTTGCCAAAGAGTCATTAGTTCCTTACATGTTGCACAAACATCTGCCTTCTCTGCTCCACACGTCTCCTCTGACAGCCTGACAGCAGAGAGACGGGGTTTCTATGGTTACGGCGGACTCACACATCCGCCTGCATCCGTGCAGCGTTTTCGGATGCTTTTTTCAAATCATTGTTGAATATTTTATTAACAGGCTTTTGCTCTGTAGTTGTAATTTCATGAGCTCAGGTTGGTATTGGTATAAAATGAGTCTTCTTTAGTCGGTGTTTGTCTGTATGAGTGTGTTTCTGCATCTGCGTGTGTTGCTGCATGTCCTCTATCTGCCCTCTGAGTTCATTAGTGCCCTGTGTGAAGCAGGCACTCTGCCCTGTCACACAGCTTATTTGCTTGTTTTGTTACACTGCAGACCCTCCTGCTTGAGTGTCAACGACTCTGCACTCAAATGCTGCTGATTATATGGTGGAAAATTTCACTTGAATGCCATTTAAAATTCGCTACACTGCTATTTTTGGTGCAGTTTAACCTTTAACCCTCTCAACTTTATAATTAAACCCTCTCAATAGATAATGTTAAAAAAGGCATATATATTCGACATATGCGCTTTTTATAATGTTGGTAGTTAACCACACACATTTTAAAAACTCAAAAGCAGACAAATTTACATCAACCCATCCATTATTTCCACATTAAATGCTCTTTTGCCAACTGATTCGCCTGTGGACACATTCTGTAATTTACTACCAGAATTTGGCCAGAATACTTCAGATTGTTGCCCACACAAGTACCTCGACTTTGTATTGGGTACTGGCACCCCCTAATGAAGAAAACAGTGGCAAACATATTCCCATTGATACAGATTTAAAACATAAACAAAAACAAACACACAAAAAACCTGAAGCAAACTCTATTACCTGATGAAAGATCTTCATTGAGTTCAGTTGCTCGCTGCAGTGCAAATCACACTGAGGCTACAGGTGTCCTGCTCGGGACTAATTTTTCAAAACCCATACTAAACGACTCAAACTTGAGCTTTGACATCCGATGTCTCCACTTGCTGCTTCATTATCCTGTCTGCTAGATTATTGCTGAATATAGTGTATTGTGTGGAAACTTAATCTATTTCAATACTTGTTCTCTTTCCAAACTGTAGAAAGTAGCACCTGAGAACTTAAAGGGAAACTCGGTTTATCCATGGAAGAAATGGCTGGGCGATGCAGTGACGTTGCTCAAAGAAACACAAGCAGTCAGGTTGTAAACAACCCAACAGTAGAGCCAGACTGTAGAAATCACTTCATTTGGTGGTCAAAACTTTGTGGGCACAACTACAGTAAGTGCGATGGGTCAAAATAGAACCAGGAACTTGGTCTTTAAACTGTGATGGATGTTTGAAACAGACAGTTTGGGTTTTTTCTTCCAAATCATTTTGAGTAACTTAAGTTTGTTTAAAACCTGTTTGTGTTACTCTCCCCGTCGGACATCGTTTTAGCAATGTTGTTGTTCCCAGATCTCAGCTATTAACAGTACAGTTATTATACAGTTATTATTACCGAAAGAAAGGATGGACAACATTGTGAGAAAAGAACCAAGTTGTAATATACTGGAGTTATCCTTAAAAAACTGCACTTCAGGTGTACAATCGTGACTTTAAATGATGAAAGTAAATCAACAGTGATCTTGACAGTCCAGAAGTTTGGTCAATTTTCATTGCTAATCAAACTATGCAAAGAAAATGAGTCTATAAATATGATTACAACAAGTAAGAGTTGCATGAACACACACATTAGGCAGGACTAGAACTTGCTAAGTAAGATGAAAGTATCTGACAAAAGCTATTGATTAACGGATTAAATTGAAATACTAAATTTACTGTATACAACCTAAAATCAATTATGTTTGTGTTGTTAGAGGAGTCATGGTGTGTGCACGTAGGTGTGTGTATGTGTGTTTAGCATCTGTTGCTTTGTGCAATGCTTCTTGTTTGTGTGTGTATTTATCTCTGCTGGTGTGTGTGTGTGTGTGTGTGTGTGTGTGTGTGTGTGTGTGTTTGCGCGTGCGTGTGTGTGTGGGCAGGGCTGACGCAGCAGAACTAACTGCAGCGTGGCGAGCGAGAGAGGCGAGGCACACACACGCACACAAACACACACGTATACTCTTATACACAAATATATTTATACTCATATACAGCAGAATAGTGCTGCATAAACTATGCACAAATATAACATTCGGACTTTGACTTGACATTTGAAATCACATAATGCCTGCAGATTTTTGGAAAGATCACGCGCGCGCGCACACACACAGGGTTTGGGTTATCATGGGAACTGTCACTGTTGTGAGTTCTATTGCTAGAAAGAGACCTCGTGAGAGAGCGGGGTTAGAGTGAGAGTGAGGGAGAGAAAGTGTAATCAAATAGGGTGAGGATGGAGAGAGAGAGACATCAGGAGCAAAGAGGAGGAGGAGAACAGGAGTGAAGCAAGAGGACGAACAAGTGGACAGGTAGACGGATAGAAAGGAGGAGAGTGTGTAGTCAAAGTAACAGAGTAAGAGATAGATAGATAGATAGATAGATAGATAGATAGATAGAGGAGAAGGAGGGATGCGTTGGAAAAGGAGGCGATTGCCAGCGCAGGGGAGGATGGGAGATGATGAGGATGAGGAGAAGAGCTCGGACACCTCCTTCAGAGTGCATTTCTTTAAAGGTAGTGTGTGTGTGTGTGTGTGTTTTCTGTGCCTTCTTGTTTTGCCGCATTTGTCTCGTCATCTCATGTGTGTTGTCAAGTGACCAGTTAGCTCGTCAATATGTTGCCTCCTCTCTCTGTGTGTGTGTGTGTGTGTGTGTGTGTGTGTGTGTAGGGAATCCTAAAGAGGAAACCTGCAGAGCACAGTCCAAAAAAATGGGAATGTTTTCTTACTTAAAAAAAAACCAAAAACAGGATCTGTAGCATTTTTAAATGTTAAACTCTACTGTAGTATGATTATGGTAAACACATGTGGGCATGTTGAAGATGTTGGTAAGCTTCTGTCTCACACTTGTGCTATTGAGGGCTGAGTATCGTATTTTGAAACTGTCTGCATTAAAACTCAGAGTTTGAAAAGCAGGCATCGAATGCTTGGTCCGATTATCTTGTTTACTTACTCTGTGAACACTGGGATATTTTCTGATTTAAATTCTAATTTTGCAAATTGTAGGCGGCAATTTATTTATTTAGTTAGTCCTTGTCTGGCTACTTGTGTTTAAATTACCGAAATCCAGGTGTATCGGTACCAGTATTGTTTAAAGCTGCACTAATATTTTTATTTTAACAACGGATCACCGACTCTGCAGTTCACCTCGGCTCCACAGAGCTTTAAAGCAGCTTTCAGCCGACTGGTTTGATTCACTCTCCATGTTTCCAGCTGCAAAGGGGAAGCTGTTTTTAGCAAAACACCCTGATAAATCCACTGGCAGACAGACAAACTTAGCGACTAGTTGTGAACATAGTGCCCGATATTTCCCTCAGGAGTTGGTGGAGACCAAACTGTAACTGTAACTAACACTATATCTGCCATATGAACTATATAAGAAGATAATATGTTGAATGTTCTGCTCCCGAGTGACCAAAAAAACCTGATCAGTGCTGCTTTAAAGGACACAGAGTTTTGAGTATTGTGTAGTATTAATATAGAGGAAATTGATGTGCTTTACTGTATTGTAGTAACAGGAAATGATACACGGTGTCCACCAAAGGATGTAAATCCAGCTGCACCTTTCAAACACTGTATTGATTTATATATTCAAATTGAAGACTTCACAAACAGCTAGTTAGAAAGTATTTCCAGTAATTTATTACTTTATTATTTGTTTTTGGAGCCGGAGCTCCTCCTTTGCTGTACAGTTGCTGCACTGCATTTGTAAATGTCTGGGTCTGAAGCTTGCAAGAAAGCTGGTGACTGTCTGCTGTTAGTTGCTGGGCAGGTAGTGTACAGTGGGTTTATTTTTGCTGAAAGCAGCTGCCTGATGATGCAGGAAATGGAGCTGATGAGAGCGCTGAGACTGAAGGGTGTGGAAAAAGCATGTTGTCACCACTAATTGGCAGCACAAACCGGATTATTAGACTGGATGACCTGTATACTCCATCAGAATTGCTTGTCGGCTGATCGAATAGCTTCGGAAGCCCCTTCCTCCCACACCTTTCCGACTTGGATTAGTCGACGTGTGCCTGGCCATTCCTGTGACTTTCTGACACCGACAATCTGACATTCACACGCACCTCACGCCACGATTGGCCTGCTGTGTGCAAGTGAGGAAGGACGTTGGGTTTGAACTTCTTTCCCTAGCTCTCTTTTTCAGTCTTTACACAACTATTTCTGTCACTTTTGTATTTACAAATAAGTGCAAAACTATGAATGTCTTCCAAGAAAGAAAATGTGTGCAGGTATCCCATATTTAAACGATATCACATCCTCTCTTTGACGACCGGCTTTTCACCAGAGTGTTCGAACAACTATAGGCACTATTACGATTTTCTTCGACTCTGAGGTCGGACAACGTGTCTTTTGAACTAGTAACACTTTCTAGTAAGATGGAGAACGCGATGACATCAGTAAATCATACCAGAGTACCACCTGTCTTTACGAGAAACTCTAGCTGTGTTTGTTGTATAAATACTGCGACACCTTCCAGTTTTGTGGCATAAAGCAATCCACGGTCATCACAAAATGCAACAAGTATCTTAATTCTTGGTAAGAAAAGTTTACACACAACTTTACACACACATTCACACCTGGGAGCTGCCCTGCTCCTAGTTTATTTCACAACTGAATAATTAATTATCTTTTGGTGTTTTGCACATACAGGGATTCTGCTGGATGATACTTTTGAGCTCACAGCGATTTGTTCCTGATAAAGCTTTTATATCAAATATGCCACAAAATATCATCAGGTATTTGGATAAAAAGGGAGAGGAGGGAAAGCTTTTATGATGATCTGTGTATCAGATAAACAGCAACAGAGATATGAAGATGCTGGTTTCTTACACAGCGGGAACTGGTGCTGGTCCTGTATCTGCAAATGTTTGTTCATCAGATCAGATGAGGAGTCAAGTGACCAGTTAGCTCGTCAATATGTTGCCTCCTCTCTCTGTGTGTGTGTGTGTGTGTGTGTGTGTGTGTGTGTAGGGAATCCTAAAGAGGAAACCTGCAGAGCACAGTCCAAAAAATGGGAATGTTTTCTTACTTAAAAAAAAACCAAAAACAGGATCTGTAGCATTTTTAAATGTTAAACTCTACTGTAGTATGATTATGGTAAACACATGTGGGCATGTTGAAGATGTTGGTAAGCTTCTGTCTCACACTTGTGCTATTGAGGGCTGAGTATCGTATTTTGAAACTGTCTGCATTAAAACTCAGAGTTTGAAAAGCAGGCATCGAATGCTTGGTCCGATTATCTTGTTTACTTACTCTGTGAACACTGGGATATTTTCTGATTTAAATTCTAATTTTGCAAATTGTAGGCGGCAATTTATTTATTTAGTTAGTCCTTGTCTGGCTACTTGTGTTTAAATTACCAAATCCAGGTGTATCGGTACCAGTATTGTTTAAAGCTGCACTAATATTTTTATTTTAACAACGGATCACCGACTCTGCAGTTCACCTCGGCTCCACAGAGCTTTAAAGCAGCTTTCAGCCGACTGGTTTGATTCACTCTCCATGTTTCCAGCTGCAAAGGGAAGCTGTTTTTAGCAAAACACCCTGATAAATCCACTGGCAGACAGACAAACTTAGCGACTAGTTGTGAACATAGTGCCCGATATTTCCCTCAGGAGTTGGTGGAGACCAAACTGTAACTGTAACTAACACTATATCTGCCATATGAACTATATAAGAAGATAATATGTTGAATGTTCTGCTCCCGAGTGACCAAAAAAACCTGATCAGTGCTGCTTTAAAGGACACAGAGTTTTGAGTATTGTGTAGTATTAATATAGAGGAAATTGATGTGCTTTACTGTATTGTAGTAACAGGAAATGATACACGGTGTCCACCAAAGGATGTAAATCCAGCTGCACCTTTCAAACACTGTATTGATTTATATATTCAAATTGAAGACTTCACAAACAGCTAGTTAGAAAGTATTTCCAGTAATTTATTACTTTATTATTTGTTTTTGGAGCCGGAGCTCCTCCTTTGCTGTACAGTTGCTGCACTGCATTTGTAAATGTCTGGGTCTGAAGCTTGCAAGAAAGCTGGTGACTGTCTGCTGTTAGTTGCTGGGCAGGTAGTGTACAGTGGGTTTATTTTTTGCTGAAAGCAGCTGCCTGATGATGCAGGAAATGGAGCTGATGAGAGCGCTGAGACTGAAGGGTGTGGAAAAAGCATGTTGTCACCACTAATTGGCAGCACAAACCGGATTATTAGACTGGATGACCTGTATACTCCATCAGAATTGCTTGTCGGCTGATCGAATAGCTTCGGAAGCCCCTTCCTCCCACACCTTTCCGACTTCGGATTAGTCGACGTGTGCCTGGCCATTCCTGTGACTTTCTGACACCGACAATCTGACATTCACACGCACCTCACGCCACGATTGGCCTGCTGTGTGCAAGTGAGGAAGGACGTTGGGTTTGAACTTCTTTCCCTAGCTCTCTTTTTTTCAGTCTTTACACAACTATTTCTGTCACTTTTTGTATTTACAAATAAGTGCAAAACTATGAATGTCTTCCAAGAAAGAAAATGTGTGCAGGTATCCCATATTTAAACGATATCACATCCTCTCTTTGACGACCGGCTTTTCACCAGAGTGTTCGGAACAACTATAGGCACTATTACGATTTTCTTCGACTCTGAGGTCGGACAACGTGTCTTTTGAACTAGTAACACTTTCTAGTAAGATGGAGAACGCGATGACATCAGTAAATCATACCAGAGTACCACCTGTCTTTACGAGAAACTCTAGCTGTGTTTGTTGTATAAATACTGCGACACCTTCCAGTTTTGTGGCATAAAGCAATCCACCGGTCATCACAAAATGCAACAAGTATCTTAATTCTTGGTAAGAAAAGTTTACACACAACTTTACACACACATTCACACCTGGGAGCTGCCCTGCTCCTAGTTTATTTCACAACTGAATAATTAATTATCTTTTGGTGTTTTGCACATACAGGGATTCTGCTGGATGATACTTTTGAGCTCACAGCGATTTGTTCCTGATAAAGCTTTTATATCAAATATGCCACAAAATATCATCAGGTATTTGGATAAAAAGGGAGAGGAGGGAAAGCTTTTATGATGATCTGTGTATCAGATAAACAGCAACAGAGATATGAAGATGCTGGTTTCTTACACAGCGGGAACTGGTGCTGGTCCTGTATCTGCAAATGTTTGTTCATCAGATCAGATGAGTGAAATTTGTTTGATTCTGACATTTGTGGTTCTGCAGACATTTCTGTGGTCTGGAACTTCTACAAAATTGGACATCAGGACAGTTGTTACAGAAAATAATCACTTGACACAACTGTACCAGTGATGTACCTTCCATGGATAAACTTTGTGAGTTTAGACAGTTTGAAATTAAACTCAAAGATGAAATGATGCAAGAAAATCCTGCAAGACTGGTAACACTTTATACTTGACACGTGGAGCCAAGATAAACAGGCGTCTTTCATATGTGACTCATTCCAAACAAATGAGCTTTAAGGCAGCTGGAGAGGACTCGTGTTCAAACTGGGAACAAATCTATGTGGACACATTAGCCAAACCACAAGCCTCTGCTGATCTCTGCAGCCCACAGCGGTGACAAACACACACACACACACACACACACACACACACACACACACACACACACACACACACACACACATGCTGGTTTGTATCATTGTGCTATCAAACATCTGTTGCTCTTATTATGTAGCTATTTTCCCATCTACCAAGTGTAACATACGTCTTATTTTACTTGTGGTTTGTTGTATGTGGTTGTGGTGTAACACACAGAACGCCCCTGGCTGCTTGGATGCAGGAAATTGAATTAAGCTAGTACATATGACCTGGCAGCGATGCATTGATAATCTCTTGTCAGGTTTTTCAGCAATCCTCATCTTTCTTAACCAATCAGAGAAACTCAAAGTCAGGGGTTTGACCTCCAGGATGTCAGTTGTTTTCGTATTTTATTTGTCTGTTAAGATATATTTTCTGTTTCACATTACATACAATGTCAAACAAACACATTTGTTTTTGTATATTGTGTCATAACCTTATCATTTTAAAGGTTCCCTGTGAAGTTTACATTCACTGTTTCTCAACAAAACACACTGTGTTGTCATTGAGGTCTAGCAAACGTGTTCAGTACATTTCCTTTTTCGTAAAACATTTTCAAAGCTGTTTTCGGAACCAGCATTGTCTATACCCATGTTTGCCTGCTAGCAGTCCTCGTCTTTCCTGTCTTTCTTGGTGCGTTGCTACATTTCTTGGTGCATTAGCGCCACCAACTGTTGATCATTGGAATAGCTTAAAACTGTAAGCAGTCACTCATGTACAAACAAAATACAAACAAAATGGGGAATCGCTCTGACAAACGTTGCTCCATAGCTCTACTAGTAGTGAAAATAGTCAACATTTGACTTCAGTAAAACTGAGAAGAAAATAAGTCTAGCTGGTAGCTTGCTAGCTAGTATTAGTTATGTGAAGCTGCAAGCCAGCTGCCCAAATTTCTTTGCTTATTGGAATAGTTTCGCTCAGTTCAATTCAGAGATTTATTGTCTCTGCTTGTGTAGTTTGTTGTCGTTTTTTTAAGCGAAGAGATAGCGTCACCATTCGAAGCCACATTAATAGTAAGTGAACGCTTACCCTTCATACTGCCGCGATGTTCAGTTTGTTGCTAGTTCACACTGTTGCGCTAAGTTTAGTACAAAACTAGGCGTGTACAAGCTCTCTTTATAAAGTTGACCTCAATCGTGAACAGACTTACCACATCATGATTGTTTCTGTAGCTCTGGTCTTTCAGTAAGATTTTAAACTGATGTCAAACTGGCATTATTTCTGTATAAAAGGCTTGTTTTGGAGCATTTTTAAAATTGAGACAATTGATATTTGATTGGATGAGATAATTGAAGGCTTTATTACACAGCCAGCTGCTGGAAGAGGGTGGGGTGGCATGAGCACAGTAGTTTTTTCATATCTCTGGTTGTTTGATTTCTTGATTTTGCATGTTAAAGCTTTAATCTGATGTAAAGAGTCACTGTCTGTAGCACTTAAATCAATACATTAGTTGTTTGGGTAAAGGATTTGTCCTTTTATAGATTAAGGAAATCAATGAATCCCTATTAAAACTAAATGACCATGACGTTTCTGGGGAGATAAAGCCCTGCTCTGCTGTGTGAAAGGGAAATACAACAAGCTGGTGTTTGTTAATGCCAACCAGCCTCGGGCTAAAGGAGGGTCTGCTGTGCAACCCTGCTCACATGGCAGGGCTAGACAGGACACTCAGACAGTTTATAATTTATCTAGAAATGTTTTTTGTCCTGAAGGAAATTTACTAAAAGATTTTAAAGAGAAAAAAAAAGAGATGAGCCTGACTCATCAGCTCTTCATCGGTCTCTCTGTTGGATCTTTTGTGCGTCTGACGGGAACATCTCCCAAAGAACCGTCTAACAGGAAGACATTTAAATGTACCCGAAAGTTTTAAATGAGCTTATTTGTCCATGTATTCTAAAAACTCTGTTGTTGGAGATCCTGAATGTAGGAGGAAGGCCGAGTTTGACCCCAAACTGCTGACAATTGCAGTGATATGTTAAGTTTTCACTCTTTCAACTTGCTGTTATGGCAGCATACAAATTTAAATTCAGTAAGTTATTTTTATCGGAGAGGTACTGATTTTGCACAACACACTAGGTAGCTGAACTACTGGACTTGTCTCAAGTTTCATTTTGGTGATATATTGTGTTGGTGAACTTATTTTCACAATTTCTGGTGTCTGGAGCAATGCCTTCTCAAATTATCTGCAGGCATCTTTGATTTACATCTGAACCAGTGTGCAAAAGAGCAGGTGAGCAGGTAATCTGCATGTTTTAAATATTAAAACGTTGGCAGCACAGAAAAATCCACTGACAGTGAATAGACTGCTAATATGCATTAGTGCCACAGCTGCTGAAGTTGGTTATAGTTTTGCAAACTATACAGTAAATATAGGCAAAATAATACTTTTAAACTTTGCAGTTCTGCTCCTGCTCTACATATCTGAAAAGTCTCATTTATGCCTTTAACGTCCAGTAAACGTAGGTGAGTCCATATGCAAAATATTATTGTTTTTCAGTGTACAGCTCCTTAGAATCTGTGGCTGATGTAGGTCCACTCTGTTTTGTACTGCACATGGCAGGGGAAGCCCCAGTTGTCACAGAGTATTCACACACTGATCTAAACCAAAATAAACGTTGTTTTTTCATCCATTTCACACTTTGTAAGCACCCAAAATTATGGAGTGTTGATTTGTTTTCCAACATTGGGAGCAATGCCACTGCTACTGTAGAGACCAGCTCCAGTTTCCAACAGTGTTAGTGCCTCAGGATTTAAACCTCTAACTTTGTTTGTACAGTTGAATTACCAGTAGCCATAGAGCCCACCAGAACTGGTTATTCTTCGGTCCTTGCTTTTTAAGACGTTGTTTGTGATGCAAAGTATTTTCAGTTGCTGTTTAACTGAGCTACAGAACGTTAGCTTGTCCAAATCAAGCAAACTTTAGCTTTGTTTGCAAGTAACATAATAGTGAAAAATACCCTCTTTAGTTTCCCAGAGCCCAAGGTGATGTCTTCAAATTTCAAAAATATATGATTGCAAGTGTGCGTGTACTTGCCTCTTGTCATCTTGCTTGTCTGTTGTTTTCATGCCCATGTTAACTCTTGCATGAGTAAAAGCAGCGAACACCTCCTTGATTTTTCACCGGGTTTTGCACCATAAATTCAACAAAAAATGTTCATCCCAAAATTCATGACAATCAGATATACAAAAAGGACATGGATATGAGGTTAGCAAATGTGTATCGTTTGCTCACATATTTCACATTCTGATTCAAATGAGGCTTAGATAGCTGCTTGTATTTGACTGATTAAGCTGCTGTTTTATGATGTAAAAACCTTAAAGCATTAACATTCGTGTTTCGTGTCTAGATTTCCTGATCATTGTGGCTTGGATTGTACCTCCTGTAAACTTTGCTGTGTCATTTCTGGTGTGAACATGCACGCACACACACACACACACACACACACACACACACACACACACACACACACACACACACACACACACACACACACACACACACTCGGCCTGGGGGGTCTGGAGCTGGAGGCAGTGGAGTAGAAGGAAACAGGCCTGACATTTAGACTTTTGGCAGAGTATTGTGTTAACAGAGTCACATTTTACTTCCCTGATAGGACAAAACAGTGAAATAGAAGCTACTGAAAGTCAGTTTTGAAGATAAGTTTTGTCTACCTGTGCATATAAAAGCTATAAGAGCTCCTCAAGTTTCTTTCCCTCCCTCAACTCTCATTAACTTCCCTCTTGTCATGTGACAGCAGTGGGACTGCTGGTAGTTGGACCTCCTGGGACTCTTTACACTCAAACACACACTCGAACACAACCTCCAATTAGCGCTGATTTGGAAGGGATTCATCCACTAAGTTGGTTCTGACACAATCGTAGAAGTTTATTCAGCCGTAAAAACATAAGCCTCACAGCAGATGGGAGATAAAAAAGAGAGATACGATGGGATTCAAGCAACACTTACATGAGAAGAGCCTTTTTACAGTATATTTAAGGTTTGAAGAACAGTTTCATTGTATTAATTTATTTTCAGATCTTATAATAGTATCCATGCTCCAAAATTTGAGTCAAAAACCAAAACATCACTTTGGGCTCTTGCGACGTAATGGGCATCTATTTTTTAATCTTTTTGATAATATTTGTAATTGTTTTAATTAGTGTGTCATGTCTGTGTGATGATTGTTTCGTGTGATTGACTTCCTTTGCTGGAATCCTGTAAATACATGTAATGTAATACATGTGATCTCCATGAGACCTCCTGAATGAATAAAAAAATGTAAAGCCACTTAGAAACTGATAATTTCCAGCTTTGGTGCCCCCCCCAGTGGGAATATCAGTATTATGCTATATTATGTTGTTTGAGCAGTTATGGATGATTTTGAGTTTTCCTTTCTCTACAATTTAATTAAAATGTTCACATGTGCAGTTACGGCCTCACGTGGCCTTACACATAGAAAAATGATCTTAAATCAGTTCTACACAGTTTACAGATTTTACATTTTGGAAAATATGTATGCTGGATTGTCAGTATTGGCAGATACCGTGAGGGGACAAAAAGTCGGATCATTGCATCTCTTTACTGTTCAGCGACTTCACCACCCTCTACGGAGGAGCAAGTTAGCAACTTTTTACAGGCACCTTTCAAACCAACTGTACAGGGGGGAACTTTTTTATTCTCACATTAGAGATTTCAGCTGAAATACAACTTAAAATGTCTTGCTCAAAGGCACCATCATGACCATTTCTGAGATAGGAGACAGCATCTTTCCCCATTCACATTCCCCACCTCTGTTTTCCCAGCTGGTGTGGGACTCAAACCGGCAACCCCCCAATCCTGCGTCTCCAGCCTGCAGGCAGCTGCTGGCCCAGATAGCGACAGTCTCGTCTTCAGTTAGTTGTTCAGCAGAGGGAGAAACACACTTTGTGTTAATTAAAGTGTTTCCCTCAGCTGGGTTTCACTCGATTCAGCAGATTTCGTTAATTTCAGAGCGTTTTCCACCAGCCTCCCATTCACCTCAGGCAGCTGTA
This sequence comes from Siniperca chuatsi, assembly GCF_020085105.1. Taxonomy (NCBI): domain Eukaryota; kingdom Metazoa; phylum Chordata; class Actinopteri; order Centrarchiformes; family Sinipercidae; genus Siniperca; species Siniperca chuatsi. The sequence goes on from NC_058063.1 coordinate 18,786,478, forward strand.
CATGAATATATTTGTCTCACATACTTAGAGGAACTTTATTAAAATGTTCATTGTTTTGTTCTGTTCAGAGGTCTTTTGTAGTTCCATTCTCTTAATTTTCATTACAATCTGTAGAGAATCAGATCTAGATTTTACAGGACAGGGACAGCATAAATCTTTCTTCTGACTTAGAATAATGATGCTGTCTGTAATTGTTGTAAGTATTTTTATGGATGCTTATACTGCAGAGATAAGTTTTAAGATAAACTGAAGGGTTTAAGAAAAGTCTGATCGTTCTTGGCTACTTAAACTACTTAATGAACTCACTGGATTATTATTATTTTTTTGTAATGCTTAAGATGACCATAAAAAATAGGGTACGCAATATGCATGAATTCTCAGATATAAGTATTGTCTGTTACCTCCGTATTCCTCAATGAAAAATTACTAATGAAATGTTCATGAACCGTTGACATTTCAGAGATACAGTACATGGTTTTTAGATTTGGGTAATTGTCAAAGTGTGGAAAGTAAAGTATTGTAACTTATCGTATTGTAACGAATCGTAAGAAATCTTAAGTATCGTACTGTATTGAGTCATATTATATTGAATTGTAAATAAAATGTCATTTTGAATTATATTGAAATGTTTCGTATCTTTGTATCATATTATATCAAATTGTATTGAGTTTTATTGTATGAGTGTGTATTATTGTGTTGTTTTGTATTGTACTAAATCATATTTTATTCTATCTCATAGAATTGTATTGAATCTATCATATTGTAAAAGCATATTGTATAAGATTGTACAGAATCTTACCATATCGTGCTTTGTATGGAATTTGATTGTGTTGCGTGTTTTTTTTTGCCATAATGAAATAACTACCCATGTGACCTCTTCTGTAAGATTTACATTAAGGCCACACTAGATTTAACTTTGGATTAAAAAAAAAAATATATAGTAATTTTTTTTACTCAAATAACACTCCTATAACGTCATTATCGTATCCTGGTTCACTAGGTCCTGTGGTTGTTTACACAGGCCTGTCTGGCAGAGGAAGTGTGTCCAAATTGAATCATTTGTGTGTTTGTGTAAGAGCAGATTATTTTGTGCAAGCTTGTTTTGCTGCAGAGGATGTTACTGTACAGTTTTCTGATTGTGAGTTAAATTTCCTCTTCTGTCCCTCAGGAAAATGTTTCCCCCGGCAGCGCTTCTTTCTTTTCTCAGCTGTCAGATTTGTCCTGTTCGTCAAACTGTCACTCTCCTTGTGCTCGTCCTCCTCTGTCGCAGTTTTCTGTCTTTTTCACTCTTTTTTTCTTTGGCTGTGTCTTGTTTCACCAGGCTTCCCTCCCTCTCCGTCTCATTCTGCAGATTGTCGAGCGATGACAGTAGCCAGTTTGTGTTCGACAGACGGAGAGAGGACAGAGGGCAAACAGAGAATAGATGAAAGGCAAAAAGACAGAAAAACAGTGGATTAGTGGAACAAAGAAGGAGAAAAGGAGGGCAGAGAGGTGTGAAATAAAGAGAAAATTGGAGAGATGCTTTGAGAGGAAATTAGATATAAAATAGAAAGGATACAAGTGGAAAGAAGAAAGGAAATATGGATGTGTGGGCTGTGACTCAGGAGAAATACAGAATGAGAAACACTTTACAACAATTACAGAGCAATTTATGTGTTTGACATTTTGGGAAATATGCTTATTTGCTTTCTTGCTGAGAGTTAGATGAGAAGATCAATAGCACTCTCACGTCTGTATGTTAAGTTTGGAGCTAGAGCCAGGCGGAGGTTAGCTTAGCATAAAGACTGGAAGCAGGGGGAAACAGCTAGCTCAGCTGTTTCTAGTCATGACTCTTCGTGAAACCACAACTTCGGACAGAGCCAGGCTAACTGTTTCCGTCTGCTTCTAGTCTTTATGCTAAGCTAAGCTAATAGCCTACTGGCTCTAGCTCCGTACTTAACATACAGACTTTAAAGTGGTATCAATTATCTCCTCTATCTCTCAGCATGAAAGTGAATAAGCTATTTCCCAAAATGACAAACTTTTCCATTAATGTAATTTATGTGCACATGTAAATATCATGCACTTAAAATCATAAAAACGAGAAAAAAAACAATTATCAAAGGGAAAAAGGAGAACAAAAGAGGGCAAACCCTGGAAAAGACAGCAAAAAAATTAGATTAAATAGAGGAGTGAAAGAAAGTGGAAACAGCAAAAGAACAAGAGAGAGTAGAGACGGATGGGTGGAAAGCATTAGAGAAAGAGAGAGGAGATGGGAGGTCTGGATAAGATGAAAAAGTTAGAAAAGCAGGAGAGGAGAGAGACAAAGAATAAGAGATAATACAGGGAAAGTGGACTGAGGAAGACAGGAGGAAAGCTGTGTAAGAAAGAAAGAGGAGGAGATAAAAATGAAAAAGGAAGGGAAAGAGAGAGATGAATTGGTGAGTGGGCGGATGAAAATGAAAGAGTGTCACTGTAGTATGATGCCCTCTGTGAAGGAATGCATCATTCATCAGCCTCTCTATTAGCCTGTGTGTGTGTGTGTGTGTGTGTGTCCATATTAGGTAGCTGCTTCAGGCCACCAGTACAGATTTCAAGTGGGCGTTCCAGTGTGAAAAATGTGTGTGTGCCATGTGGTTACTGTTTATGTGAGTGTACAAAACATATTTCATCACATTCACTTCCTGCTTTAAAATGTCAAAACAGATTTTTAAAGTGTGTGTGTGAGTGTGTAATGACTGTGTGTATTGTTTTTGGTTGTAAAAATTCATACTTGTGGCTAACAAGACAGGTTTTGGGAATGCTGCCCATCTGGATGTTTCCTCCTGTGTGTGTGTGTGTGTGTGTGTGTGTGTGTGTGACTAATACTACCAGCCTGCATGACAATGACAGACTTGTCTGTTGTTTATGTGCCCTGCCTGACGATGCATTTTTCTCTCCAGCAAGTTTGGCACAAACTCTACTCGCAGTCAAGGTCATTCACGGTTTAATATACAAAAAATCTGCATTACTCAGCCATCTCAAGTGAAAAGTTGAGAGCCGATGAACTAAAAGTCACATACAAATCTGTATTTTGTCATAGTGCTGTACATTCTGTCATATTAAAGCAGCGTTTGTTTTTTTGGCCACTTGGGGGCAGCGCAACAAGCTGTAAACACTGAGATATTATTACATTATAAAGTTGATGTGGTTCATTTGGAGTCATGTGCTCTTTAGCTGCTAAATGCTCCACTATGTTCACCAGCTAGTCTCAAACTTCTGTCTGTGTGCTGTTTGGAGCTGAGCAGGTAGTGTACATTGGGCTTTTAGAGCTTTTTCTCTGAGAACAGCAGCCTGCTGCGGCCGAAAACGATGCTATGCGGGCCGGAGAGCTAAACAATGAGCTGAACTGCACCTTCAAGCATGTTGAACAGTGTGTCCCTCCTCAGCTGCCTATTTTAAGTATGTTTTTGATGACTTCTATTCCCTAACAGCATACGAAAACTGATTACCCTGTTTCCTAGAAATCTTCATTCTATACAGTCTTCATTATATACCACTAATTTGTACACTTAGTTGCCAGTATATTAGGTACACCTAACTAAAGCTAATGCAGCCTTATACAACAGTCCTGCAATTAACCTTACCTTCATGAAGGGTATAATTTTCAAGTTTTTTTTGGTTGAGCTGAGTTATACAGGTGTTTCTATTATTTTGTCCAACCCATTTCTTTCCTACCTTGGGTTTTCCCTTCTACTCTCTTTTTCTTTGCTTCCTTCGTTCCCTTCCATCTTTCTACAGCTACCTTTCTCTCTTGCTCCCTTTTTCTTCTTTATATCTTTTCTTCTTGTCTTCCTTCCTCCCCTTTCTCCTTCTTTCCCTCCATCTTGCCTTCTCTGTCTCCATCATACCTCTCTCTCTCGCTTTCTGTCTAGACAGACTCAGCAGTAAATATTCTGTAATCAGCCTCACATGCTTCTCTGCGCACACAGGGCTGCTGCTGTCACCACACACACTGACGGGACTGTGTGCACGCCTCCTTCCAGCTCCAGTTTTTGATCTAAGTGCCAGCCTATTTCACATGCAAATGATTTAAAGTGTATCTCCTCTCTTTCTCTCTTCTGTCATCCCTCGCTTCGTCCAGCTGCAGTGTGAGACTAGAGAGAGGCTTGTCTTTATGTTTGAGGAGGCCGTAGTGTCACCAAACCCTTAGAATTGGGCCGCAAGATTTTCAACACCAAGTTACGTCAATTATATCTAGAAATAACCCTGTCTACTTGTGCTTTTACATTCACTGCCAGTGTTTCTTTCAAGTCCATGAAGTGTGACATGCTTTCTGCACAGAGGTCATGTAGAGATGAGGTTGGGGTGGACGCTTGGGCACAAATCGCAGGACTTTGACACTTCAGACCAGGATTTAACCCTAACCCTTGAGACCGGGCATAGCAACCTTTGACATTATAGAAGGTTCAGACTGTCAACTCGTAAAGATTTCTTGAGATATGCTTGTTGGAAGCTGGTTCTGACTGGATTTGGTTGTTTAGAGAAGAAGACAAAATGGCTAAGAAGAGCCATACACGCCCCTCTTTATGACCTTGTTCTAATGGCAGCTTGGATGTAACTAGGCTCCTGGTAGGGGAGTTATCAGAATCAGAATCAGAAATACTTTATTGATCCCCGAAGGGAAACTCGTTGTTACAGCAGCTCGCCTTCACGTCAGTGCACACAGGAGAAAGTACTAGCAAAAAATATAATACAATACACTATAAAACACTATAAAAACAGAAAAGGTTTCAGTCATAGTCATCTGGACGCTGTTTTCAGAATCAAGACGTTTCGGCTCCCATCCGGAAGTCACCATAGTATGTACCGTCACGGTACATAGGTGAGACCAAACAGCTACTTCACAAAAGACTTTATCAGCACAGACGACACGCTAACTCAAGATTACAGGGCGCCGTGCATTTGCATCTAAAAGCTACAAACCACACATTTTCAAAGTCTATCACAGTGTATTAGCACCTTGGTCATGCCAATCACATGCTAATCAGGCACTTAACAGTGATGAGGGAGGTGCAGCCAGAAAACAATAGGCCTGATTACTGATTACTGGGCCATCATAGAAACAATTAGGTGAGTTTCAGGTGAAACTAGCTAATCAACAGATACTCAGGTAGATTCTTTCCTGAGGGCAGGGCTTATGTAACACAGAGTAGCTTAAATTTCTAGTTCCTGTCCCATTTTTTCATAATTGAGAATGACTTCCGGATGGGAGCCGAAACGTCTTGATTCTGAAAACAGTGTCCAGATGACTACGACTGAAACCTTTTCTACGATAGAACACTCCTGGACGAATGAGGGACTACACCGTCTACTATAAAAACAGGTCAGAAAATAAATTAAGTACCAGGTGGGTATAATATAATATATATAATAGTACAAGATAAAATAAGTGTGAAGTACCAAGTGGGTTTACCGGTTGATGATGATGATACAGTATAATAATACAATGTATAAATATAATATAAATATAAGTAATAAGCAGTGGTGCATGTACTGTCGAGTTAAGTGTAGTTTATTGAGATTATTAAGATATTGCACAGCAGTAATGGAGGTATATAATATCAATATCAATAAATAGGAAAAACTAACATAGGAAAACTAAATATTGCACGGGAGTAGTGCACAGTATATTGCACAATTATTCAAGTATGGCAGAGATGTAATGGTCAGTGTCCAGTTTAGTGACCTAGGGTCATACAGACTAACACTTAGAGGGAGGAGTTATCAAGCATACCCTGTGCAACCTCTTATGTGTGGAGTCTGCATCCTGGTGCCAGTACTGTAATAAATTCATTCATCTCGTTCAACGGAGACCAGAGAGTGACTTACTCTTTCCAGTGATGACAGTATGTCTAATGTCCATTGAGGATAAACGTCCATAAATACGCTTAGAAATTATAGAAAAGGACACCTTACAACTTCAGATCTTCCATCATAATCATCATGTTTACACTCTTTCTTCAGTATCAGAAGTAATCTAGTGATTGTAGTCTGCAACAGGAACTGATAGCAGCTAATGCAGCATGACTTTCATGGCGGCAATTTTCCAAGATGTAAAGAAATATAAGCTGAAAGAAAAGGGGGCTCAAAGTGAAGCCCACACCTAACCCACTGACGCCACGGCAACATTGTACGTCCTGTTTGTATCACATAAAACATTATGCGGACTGTAGATCCAAAACTGTGTTTTTATATCAGATAGAAATAGGAAAACGAAAATCAATAGGAGTGACAAAATCTATAAATATAAGCATTTCTGCTTTGTACTATCAATTGATTTTTTACTAATGCTCATGCCATTTATATAAAGATTTGTGTGAATACCTGTGGACATACAGAGAAAAACTCAATTTCAAACTGTGTAAATCCTAGAACATGTAACACTAACATGCAAGTTGTTGCCATGTCTGAGTAGTGTAACTTAGCCTCATTTGAATGGAGCCAGGGGGCCCCGACAAAAAAGCTCAACCTCTACTGCAGCGTGACATCATCTGTCAAGGCGCTGTGTTGGCCAATCAAATAAATGCACGTGCACATTCCTGATAGATTTTTTTTTTGTAACATAAACCCTGTATTTCTATTATTCATATCATCTATCACTCCAACTGGACTTCCTGGATCGCATGTCATTGTCTCGCTGGTACCTTAAACAACACGGCCCACCAGTGCAGCCTCTTGCGTTGTTTTAACGCAGGGTTGTTTGCGGTCTGAATCCCTGCTAAGACAAGTAGTGACTCTGCCAAAAGCCTCGGGTTCAAAGGGTCAAGTCAGCATTGACGTTCTCAGTTTTTAACCAAATCTTTCCCTAACTTAGACCAAGTGTTTTGAGTTGCCTAAAATATATGTTAATCATGCTTTAGTTCCCAGGAAAATGAATAAACTGCACTGGCAGTGAACAGTTTGCAGATATGCAGAACATATCATTGTGTTGATTAAAAATATGATCAGGGTGGCATTACGTTTCCTACAAACCTTCCTAGAACAGTCTTCAAATCAGTTGTATTCAGTATGAATGTGATTTTCGGGAGACTGAGTTGCTAGAAATCACTTATAGAAAATAAGTATTTGTTAGGACAAAGTGTGTAAAGCGTGAAGTGGAAGATAAATCCACCCTACTCTTACAGCAGTCTCTGTGGTTTAAATGATAGTAAACAGCATCAAATAATAATGTCCTACAGTAACTTCTGTTTGTGCATTTGTGGTTAATTTTGACCAGTTTGGAAGTTGGTTTCGGTCTCCAGGCAATCAGTTGTTTTTAACTTCCTGGGACTAAATTCAGTTGCCACTGTTGCCAAGCAGTACTAGCCAAAATGCAGACTTTTGCACACTTTTTTTTATCAGGAAGTGGTGGAAAGCTCTAGTGCCTCGGGGGGGATTTTACTCTACAACTCTTTCTAGAAAGTTGGCACTGCACCATAAAAATTTAAACCAAAGCAATGTAGCTGTCCTTTCTGATTGTTTCTTTTTCTGCTTCACTCTCTCCTCAGCTCCTCCTTTCCCTCCGCTACTTTCCTCACCATCTCTCCTCCCCTCCTTTTAGTTTTTTCATCATTATCAGCCTCACTATCTCTCTATTTATCTTTGCTTCTCACTCTGTAGCTCTCTCCAGCACTTTATTTCCTCCCTTTTATCTTGTTCCCTGTCTACAGCCCATTAAAAAGAAGACTTGAGTGAGAATAAAACAGATTTAAGATGACCGAACCATACCTTGTTTAATTAGGACAGTCCCACCCCTGAAATGTGTTCGAAGTACTCAAGTGCTTTGGCACTTTGTAGTTTTCAAAGTTGCACTATGTGTAGAATTTGAAAATGTCCGACTTGTTGTACACAGTGGTAGTATCAAAGAAGAGGGCAATACATGCAGGGATTAAGTCATTTTTTAACAAACAAATAACATCAGAATAAATTTAAATCGCACAAAAATATCTACACATCGTGGATTTAAAATTGTGCAATCAGATTTCAAGCTGAGTTTACACAGAAATCAGGATTTTGTGCTCAAAACTTTTTTGTCAGTCAGTCAATCAATCAAGTTTAGTTGTCACTTGTAATCATGTAATGTCACAGTGAAATGTAATCCCGCCAGTTTCTTCAGTTTGTGCATTAAAAGAGTTTAGTTACGTTCCACCACTGCTCTCCCTCTCTTCATCCCAAGAAAGGTCAAGAGTTAATTGATCCAAATTCAGCGTTGCAGCCAGCATGAAGGTCAACTTCTATGGATAGGAGGAGCATTGAACTCTACAATTACTTGATGTGCTTTCTGTTTGTGCCTTTCTCTTGTTGAGTTTGTAATGACCAGTGGCAGTACAGGGGATTTTTTTAACCCCATCTTTTAACTCTCCTTCTTTCTCCTCGCCTCTTTCAACCACTGTATTTCAAGGAGCTTTATTCGCAAGTCCACATTGCCAAAACATTAGTAATGATCTTAATCCCCCCCAAAATGTCTGGTATAATTAAAGAAAGCATTTAGAATAGTGGTAAAATATATATTGTGTATGTGAAAAGATCTCCGTGCTGATAAAACACCATTTCCATTCTACCAGACAGTTAAAGTAATCACCTCTCAAGTGTTTTCTTGCCTGCAAGTACTTTTTAAGACTTATTATAATTCCCCACATTTCTCCATAAATCATTAATGTCCTTAAACTGTGGGATTTAAAATGTGTGTATTGTTAAAAAGTAAGCCACACAAAGTATTTTTAGCACAGCTCATGAATCCACAGGCAGAGTGATGTGGGCATGAAGTCAGGAAAAAGATGTGGGTGATTTTATAACACTCTACTGTATGTGTGTGTTTGTGTGTGTTAGTGTAGATTTCAGATGAGGCTGTTGGTCAGATCAGTTCAGGAAATAGTGTTTTAGATGAGCTTTTGACCCTTATCCAATTTGTGCATCTCTTGGTTTCAGTTTTCCTAAATAATATTTGTTGATTGATGACAAATATCAAATCATATCAAATAACTAAGAGAAATTACACAGTCAGTCTAATGAATGAAATAATGGCCTTGACAAATTACTTTTGTGAAAATGCCGTAGTTAAATCCAGCAGATCCATTTTAGCACTTACATCTTGAGGAAATCCACACAACTGAAACAAACAATAACGATGGATAAATAAAAACGCATACTAAAAACAAAACAAAAGAAATAATTATCACACAATACAAAGAAACCCCCCCAATACAAAACCTATACAACCTCACATTAACATATTATCAGGCCTGACAATATTATTACTTTATTAGAAGTGAACAAGACCTAAATAAGGAAATACTGATCCACATTTTACAAATGAATGGCATTATTGTACAGAAAAATTAACTCCATCTCAGCATAAATTCATGTATCTTACTCAAAGCTCAAGGAAATCTCTGTGAGAGAGATTTGCCTGTAAAATATACAAATATTTAGCGATAATCACTCACAATATCACTTCAGAACAGTTCAAGGTTGTAAAAAAACATTGTTTCACTATTTATACACACAAAACAGCAGAAAAATGTAAGAAATGTAACTATAATACTGTCTACTTACATGTAAAGTGATTTTATCCCGACTTTCCTGTAAATCACTGTAAATATGAACAATTCACAGTTTTAAAATGAAATTTGAAAGCCCCACATCAGCACTTTCAGGTGGTTTTCTCAGCTTGTCTCTACATGACATGTAAATAATGTTATGTTACTATAAATGACGACAAATATGGCAGTTCAGAATCATTCAGAATCACCTGGAAAGTCAGGGAAAAGTCATGTCTGTGCGTGTGCCCTCATACAGTCAAGAGTTTGGTTACATTTAGTTCAGAAAGACAGTGTTAAAATGTGTTTTGGCTGCAGTCTGTCTTCTTCTTCTTCTATTCTCTTTGGTTTCACATTATACTGAGAACTGCATCTCACGAAAACACTTCATCCAGCAACAATTCTCTGCAGTGAGCTGAACATCTTGTTCAAATTGTATTTTCATTTCCAGCAGATTTGTAATGCTGCGGTATTCTTGGTTAGATTAAAGTGTGTGTCACCAACAAGAAAAATGCCTTTTGTGATATATATATATATATATATATATATATATATATATATATATTTAGTTGACAAAACAGTCTCACCTGCTGTTCTGGAGCTTTTGATCATATCACATGCTCTTCATCAGCAGATGTGCACTTGTCATCGAAATGTACATGTTCATATTTGTATTAGGACTTCTCATCCACGTTGGCTTAAAAGTTGAGCCTTGACCTGGAAGCAGCAGTTAACAAAAAATAAATCTCACCTCATGGTCCATTTGGTAGCTATAAGCAAAGTGCAGTTACTAAATATATATTTCTTAATTTTTCATACTTTCCTGCTAAAAAGAGAAGTTTTGACTAGCCTTTAATAGTTTTTTCTTGTATATATCACTCTAAATCGTAGTTTATAAGTTGTTTTTAGCCTCACAATTGTTTCTGAATCACTTTATTCTGTCTTTGAGTTAATGTATTTAGTATATTTTTCTTCCATCACACCCTTTTTATATTTTATCACCCAAGAAACTCAGTCAAATCAGAGATTGAACTCCATAACCTCTGCATCTGATTTTCACTTTTAATAATTTTCTGTGGCATTACGTTCATTTTAGTTCATCTCTCAGCTTATAAGGCACAATGTAGAAGTCACAGAAAATACAAATACGTCTAATGTTTCGGTGCAATAAAAGGGAAGTACAATGTTTTGTGCCAAGCAAAGTTACAGTTCTCGTCACGGCCACTAGGCCGCAGTAGAGCCCAGCTGTTGGTGTAAACCTGCCACTTGACCACAGTTTCCTTATTGGAGTTGTGTGAGTGTGTGTGTGTGTGTGTGTGTGTGTGTGTGTGTGTGTGTGTGTCTGTGATAGAGAGAGAGAGAGTTGCACATTTTTTTCCTCCCATATTGTGTTTACTTTGGACGTCATCACCATCACTCTAATCCTCTTCTCCCTCTCCCTCTCCCTCTCTATCTTTCTCACCCCCTGCTTTGCACTTTGAAGAAGGCTCTCGTCTCAGTGTGTGATTTATATTTTAAAATCTTTTTTGATTTGCTGTGCTGAATCTGAATGTCTTGGTTCAAGAAAGAAGGCTACACTGTGAGTTTGTGACTCTAGAGCAGCACTGCCAGGTTATGGGTTCAATTCCCCATTTAGTCAGCTGTGCCTTGGTTGGCTAAAACTGGCTTAAAAGTGCCTTCAAAATCCCTTAGATAGTGTGAGGTGACTGCTGTTTAAACCTTTTCCAAAGATGAGCACGGAAATCCCTCAGTTGAAATATTGGTGCAAACAATTAGCAACAATAAGGTGAGAGGGGAAGAACAAAGACTGTGTAGAAGGGGTGTAGAAAAGACAAGAAACATTCATTCACTGAACTTCAAACTGCATTACCTACAGTATGTCAGACTGAGCTTCGTCGAACTGGATACGTTCATCCTTTTGCTCAGTCTATTGTGTTGTTTTGGGTAAATTTTGAATCAAAGCATAAAATATTGATGTGGTGTTTTATTCTCGATTGTATCCATGAAGCAGTGTGAGTAAGCTTGAGCTCCGGTTTCTTTACCATGACCATAGTTTTTTTTTTTTTTTAGACCATTCAATGCAATGAAATATAGCTGAGACAATTACTGGATAACCAGTGGCCTTATAGTAATCCTGTCACTATGACACTTTTATGTTAAAATCTATCCAACAGCAGCCAATCAGAGACTGTTCTTCCACGAAGAATGATGGCATCAGCAAGTGCTGTAGTAATCATCAAAAACAGCAACAAAACATCTGACATTAACACGGGAGATTGCTGTTTGTTTCCGACCGACAGTCAAGTGTGACCACGATCGTTCCCTAATCTTAACCAAGTGTTTATTATTGTCACCATGACGATAAAGGTCCCCTTACATTAACGTACGAGTCATTTTAACCCAAACCACGATGTTTCTCAAAACCTAACCAAGTTGTTTTTGTGCCTAACCCTAATTAAAAGTGTTGTGATACATATATTTCAGCAGTGATTTATGACGGTCATCCTGCTGATAGGGATGTCAGATCAGAAAACGCTTCTATCTGTCATTCAAGAAGGTATAATTAAACTATGTGTATTGTCGTTCACTTTGTCAATCACCAGGCACGATCAGTAGTAAACTTTAATATCTGATTGGCCATTGATGGGCACCGACTTCCGTGTCCGGCTTTTCTCCGCCAAATGCACTCTGGCTGAGTTTCCTTCAATTTCTCAGCTTTGTAGGAAATGACTCGATGATTGCTTTGCTGAATGCAGCATCAGGGTAAGAGGTTCAATTTCCTCCCTGACTCACTGGAGACTCAAATTGACACTGTAACGAGTGCGTTAGAAGAGTTTTCTCTGGTTCATATTCAGTCTTTAGGCCCCTTTTTTATTTGTCACCAAAAAACTCGATGATACCAGCAAAGCAGCAGGAGCAATTTCAGGCGATAGAGAAACCAGAGAGACAAAAATGAGATGAATAGATAGAAACAGAAAGAGAGGATGACAGTGAGGAGCAGGTCTCTTCCTTCCTTCTTTCCACTCCTTTTAGGGATTACAGTCTGGCTGCTCTCTGGCTTCATTATCTGCTGTGGGATGGAGCTTTGGATGATCATAACACAGTCAGGAGTGTGTGTGCCAAAGTGTGTGAAAAGTGTGTATATAGTGTGTGTGTTTGCGGGCAGTGATGGGTGTTTATATGTAGTTTTCTTACTGTGTGTGCGTGTGTGTGTGTGTGTGTGTGTGTCTGTATCCTCCAGGCAGAAAAAGTGTTTACAGGGAGATGGAGAGGATAATGATGAAGGAGGGAGTGGGCTGTGGGAGAGAGAGAGAGAGAAATGTTATTGTGGGACAGATGAGACTGAAAGTAGTACAACTTAAAAATGGGAGGAAGGAGGGAATTTAGGATGGAAAGGAGTAAAAACGTGTGGGGAAAGGAATATATAGAAGAAGGACGGAAAGGAGGACAGGAAATAAATTGGGAAGTAGGAGAGAAGTGTGAAAAGAAAATGATGGGAGGATGATAGAAATAAGTGAAGCTGTGACAATGAAGGAGTGAAGAAAGTGAAAATGGAGGACAAAGTAAAAGGAAGGAATAAACAGTTGGCTGGAAAAGGAAGAAAGAAGGAAAGGAGGGACTATTAGAAGGAAAAACATGGGATAAGAAAGAACAGGAGGAAGGAAACTAGGGAGGGGGGAATGGAGAGTAAAGTAGGGGGATTTAGGCATGGCAGAAAGAAAAATGTGAAAAAAGTATAGAAGACAATAATAAAGAAGTGAATGGAATATAGCACTATCAAGTAAAGTTAATGGTGGTAAAATGGATTAAATGGCTCAAACCTCAAGCCTGTTGCATTACAGTGACATTACTGAATTACACTTATCAGCTGGGATCATCAGTAACTCACTCTGTGTGTGTGTGTGTGTTTGTGAGGACCAATTTGTGTGTGTGTGTGTGTGTGCGCGACCAGCATTAATCCAAGCAGAGTAGACGAAACAGAGAGGTATTATTCCTCCAAACCTCCATTTTGCGCTTTCTTTCCTCAGTCCTGCTCTTTTCCCAAGTTCATGTTTCCTTTTTATCTGCTTTGTGTGTGTGTGTGTGTGTGTGTGTGTGTGAGAGAGAGAGAGATTAATTTTGCATCAATGAGATTAACCTGGAAAACTACACGCACAGTTATATCATAACAGTAAGGGAAAACGAGAAATGAGCAAGAAACTCTGGATTCGCCCTTTAAATTGCAAAATTCTTTCTAGGTAAGAAACGAAACTGTTGTAAGTAGGACTGGATATATGGGGGATATATAGGGGGAAAATATCACATTATTGTAAGGTTTAAAGGATTAAAAAGATTTTTAGGTTTTAAAATATGTGCTGTCTGTGACAACATCCACCAATAGCTGAAATTTTCAAATTCTACTCTCATGGCTTTAAACCTATTTCCACCTAGATCTAATTTACTCATCCAAATGTTTTACTGTTGCAAGAAGATGCTAAACACCACACAATGTCCTCCTGCAACGGTAATGATTCAGAAAAAGCTGTTGGTAGTAAAAAGTAAAGAAGAAAATGTGGAGGAAATGGTTAATGAGCTGCATTTCACCAGGTTCCCAAAGTGAACAAACAGCAACAAATAGTATTGGTGTGGCATAGTACAGTGTTTGTGCTCCAAATTGAATGCATTTTCACCCAGATATTTGTATTACAGGCTTTTTAAAAATCATATTATCATCTGTTTTTATTAATTAAGATGAGCACCTATAAACCTGGTATTTTAAGTCCTTCTCATATTCAAATACCATATTCAGAATGCACATTTATCAAATGTAATGTCTGTTTTTAGGAGACGCCGGATTTATTTGAGAGGCTTTCTTTCTTTCTTCTGCTCTCTCCTGCCTCCCCATTAGTTTCTGTCTTTTTCTGATGAGAAGAAAACAAACAGCCTCCCTCTCCTTCCATCTCTGCCTTCATCTCTCTGTTGTTCCTCACCTCTGGTCACGTCTGAACCAAACCTATATACAGAAGCTGCTATAATGGCCTGTTAACTTGTATCTCCATCCCTCTTTTCCCTCCTATTCGCCCCCCTTCCCCTTCAAACTCTCATCTGTTTCTACTTAAACATGTCAGATCTCATTTTCTCCAGTCCCCCTTTGTGCCTTCTGGAGGAGGGGAGGGCTGGGCTTGTTTTAGTCAGCAAACAGATAGACGGCGGCAGCTGTGGTTGCATCAAAAATTCGGTGATGGATTGGATATGAAATAGTGGGTTTTCATGACTTTGAGCATGAAAAATTGTATGAAACACCTCCCACATATAGGTTTGCACGCCATTTTTTTCACGACCCATGTCTCAGTGATCTTGAAAACTTAAAGTAAATCCTTCTTTTATCCGTCTCCTCCCTTTCATCTACATCTTGGCTTGTTACCTTTTTGCAAAAGCAGTGTGAAACTACAGAGTGAGTAAGGATGAGGAAGCTGTGCATGGATTTGCTCTGTGTGTGTGTGTGTGTGCACATGCATGTAACTGTGTGTGAGACCGATGCAGCGGTTTCTCCTTTCTTGTCGAGAGAAGCTACAATAACTTCGGAGTTCAAGGGTGGATTTTAAGACGAGAGACTTATTTATTCTGAAGAGTCCCTTCCCCCTCATATTTGTTCTTCTTCTCTTTTTTCACCGCCCTCTCCCCCCATCACCTCCAGCTTCCTTAATCCTTTCACAATATTGTCCGGAAATGGCTCCTGCGACAAGAGTGCTGAGAAACACAGAGAGAGCCAGTATAGTTTTCTTTTAAAGGCGTCTTATTAAACCAGGTGGGGTGTTATTTGACCCCATTTTGAGACTGCGAGAACTCACCAGCACTGCAAAGGAAAGACAAAGAGATAGAAATACCCAGAGGACAGAGACAGAAAGATTGAGAGGAAATTAGAAATAGAAAGAAATTGAAAAAAATACAAAGAAGTGATTATTTCTCAGGAGTCGAAGGAATCCCAACTTCTGTTCTTACTTTGCTGATATTCTACTCATGAAGAAGTTGCTGTTGTAAAAACGTACTAAAAAATACTAAAAGAAATGTATTCAGGATATACTCAGAGTAAAAGTTACTGAGTTACTTTTCCACACAGGAGACCATTCTTAGATATAATATGGACTGTTTTAATTGATCAAAAATAAAATAAAATGAACTTGTCGATGATGATTTTCAGATATTTCACTTGTAAAATATGACATCACATGTAAAAACAACAGTTTTACATGTAATATAAGTATAAGTCTAAAACATAATTTCACATGAGGAATTCACATACAGGCTTATATGGTTGTCAAATGTGAAATGCTGTGTCATGTGATGATTTTCACATGTGGTTTTTGGACATTTCACATGTGAAATATCATTATTAACATGTGAGGACATGCATTTCACCTGTGCGATTTCCCTGTACGGGAAATAAAATACATCACTTAAATGGATCAACATGGTTTAATCGACATATTTGTATATCCAGATTTGCTGAAGAGATGATAGAGACGATCAAAATAGTTTCACCGTGGATGTGATTTAAAGGAACAGTTCACCCCAAAATCAAACATACATATTTTTCCTCTTACCTGTAGTGCTATTTATCCATCTAGATTGTTTTGGTGTGAGTTGCCGAGTTTTGGAGATATCGGCCGAAGAGATGTCTGCATTTTTTGAATATAATGGGACTATATGGCACTCGCCTTGTGGTGCTCAAAGCGCAAAAAAACCAAATGCATTTGAAAAACTCAACAGCGATGTCTCTTTCCAGAAATCATGACCCGGTTACTCAAGATAATCCACAGATTTGTTTTGAGCAGTTTCATGTAGGGACTATTTTCTTTCTACTGATAGTTCCTACATGAAACTTCTCACAACAAGGTCTGTGCATGCAAACATCTCTCTACGGCCGATATCTCCAAAACTCGTCAACTCACACCAAAACAATCTAGATGGATAAATAGGGCTACAGGTAAGAGGGAAATATGTATTTTTGATTTTGGGGTGAACTGTCCCTTTTAAGTGAGTTAAGATTATAAAACTTCAAGTTCAACTGAAGTATAAAACGTACTCAAAAAGTAAATGTACACTGACATTAGTGTGTGTAACTAATTCAGACACTATACCATCAACAAAACACCTGAATGTTTAAGAGATTCAGATGGAATAAATATATTGTCCAAAGGATAATTCTGGTTTATTACAACTTGGGTCTGATTTTTGTAGTTGTGGTAATTGCTGTGACCTGGGAACATCGCAACATCATGCCATCGCTAATGCCGGGATCATACTACACAATATTTTGATCTTTTGAGGTGGTCATTGTGTTAGATTATTTAATAAAGTCATAAATTCTTGGTGTGACATAGCGGAACGACACGACAGACTACAGTACATGCTGGATCCCATCCAATCACAGCTTACCATCTTTCACAAATTTGAGAAACGTACACAGGTGATCAGTAAGTAGCCATAGACCGACTTCACTGTTCCACCTCTGACAGCACCAAGACTGTTTATGTATGTAAACAGGTTTTATGAATGACACCGATAGTCAACACGATTATTTTTTAAGCATGACCACGATCATCAACCAAGTAATTTTTGTGCCTAAACCTAATTAAACGTTAACCGTAGTGTTTTCACATAAAACAAACTGGAAACTGGGCTGCTTTGATTCTACAATGTCTGGAATAATATGCTCTATACTATTCTCGATAACTTTGGCTTCTTTGCTGTCATGCTGGTAAAATGTCAGCATGTGATTTGTTTTGACTTGAGAAAGAGAGCGAGTTCGGAAAGACGGACTGATAGACACAGATGAAGACAGATGGGAGGGACAAAATGATGGAAGCTCTTATTTAATAATGAGAGAGGAGTGATGTGAGGATAACCAGAGAAAGTGGGGGAGCTAGTTGGGACTAACGTCAGGATAGAGTGACAGAGAGGGAGAGGAGGTGAAGTGATAGTAGAGTGATATAGGAGTGAAATCAGGACAGAGAGAGAGAGAGAGAGAGAGAGAGAGAGAGAAGGAGTCCTCCTCCTTCAGACCCCTCCGACCCTCCTGGGAGCAGAAAAAGTCTGGCTTGAGTTAGCCATGCAGAAGAAAAAGAGGGACACACACACAGAGACAATCCATCACTCCCCTCCCACCCTAACACTTGTCCTCGTCTCCTCCCTTTCCCCTCCATTTGCTATCTGAAGACAAAGACGGTACATTTACTGTCCCTCTCTTTCTGCGTTTCCAGCTGTTTTGGCAGTGCTTTTTTTTTTTGGTTTGTTTGTTTATATTTATCTGCAGGACGGTCGAGTTGAACTGCACTCAGGTAGGAGGGTAATGGAGGTGAGGGAAGGAGGTGGGGGAGGAATCTATAAGCATTACAACCCTCTTTCTGTTGGTCTTTCTACCTGTTTGTCTCTTTTCAACCATTAATATAAATCGTATGTATGACAAGAATGGTGGTTACCCAGCTGTGGGAGGAGCAATGTCAACTAATAATTGTCCATCTCTTTTGAGAGAAGACAATGGGTTTCTCCAACAAGTCCTGATCCAAAATGACCCAAATGTGTGTTTTCTGATCTGAAGCCTCTATGGTTAAGGTCTAGTTGAATTTAGGCAACTAAAACTACTTGGTAAAGCTTAGAGAAAGATTGCAGTCATTGTTAAAAATAACCAGTGTTTACTTTTTTTAAGAGTCGATGTCTCCTATGTTGTGTTGATCAAATCACCCACCTGAGTGTAATAACCACATCGGGCTGGGTTTGGGTAATTCTTTGCATGCATACTGAGGGCTCGGATTGTGCTTGGATCGAGCTCTGGTCAGACCAGGACTTGGGTTTGGGTCGGGCTTTTGCCCAGACTTGGGCCAAGTAGAATTTATAAATTGGGGCCACATTAGGGCAAGGAACCAGCTCCGGTCAGGCTTGGGTGTAGTAGAATATATAGTTTATACCCAACCCTGATCCAAGCTTGACCTGGAAATGTAAATATTAAACAATCTTGCTATTAAGTATTACTTCCAGTATCATAATTACAATGATATTATGGTTGTAATGCATACTAATAATTTATGTCCTTGTCTGGCTTCATCATACACTTCTTCTTCTTCTTCTTCTTCTTCTTCTTCTTCTTCTTCTATTCCTTCCAAACTAACTGGAGACTTTCTCCACGAGCGAGTGTTTGAGCATCAAATCTGAAAACTTTGATAAACTGGGTATAGCATGAAGCACTATTATGTAAGATCAATCAACAATTTATTGATTTGGAAATATTGCAGATGACTGATGATCCCCTGCTGTCGGTGCCTTAGCAACTTTGTCTTTAACATTTTGCAGATATTAAGTCAAATTTGAAACCTTGAAGGCTTTATAACTGAGCAGAGATGTCGAGTGTGTGAGAAAGAAAGACGTGCAAACAGAGAAAGAGGGGCAAGTGAAACAAACCCAGTAATATAGCAGAAGTATAACAGGTATACTGAGGTAATGATCTCCCTACACACACACCTCACAATGCATGTTTGTTTGTGTGTGTTTAAGATCATCTTCCTTCAATCCAGATTTCCATTGTAATGACATAAATGTCACCCGACATTGCTTGACTTAAAGCCTCTCTCTCACCCACACATAATATCTTCACTCTACCCATCAAACAGACAGTTTTGTCAAAAATTTCTTGTGCTGCTGCAAAATTTCTTTCTCATCATTGGGAACATTTGCATGGTTGTTCAACGCTGCCTATGTGCTGAACCGAGTGTGTGTGTGTGTGTGTGTGTGTGTGTTTCACAATGTACTTATGTGAAAAGACTGCTGTTTGGAGCTAAACCAGGAATCCCACAGGAGAACGGTGTCAGATCTCTCTGTCTCTGGAAGTTGTTTCAAAGTTCGGGAAACTGTTTCGTCTTTCTGGTTTCCCTGACAAAGTCGAAAATCTGATCAGAATCACTTTATTCACCGGGAAGAATAAATGTGCCTTAGTGATGCTGCAAAGACATATCAACACGAGTATCAACACACATACTGATGTACAGTATATACTTACTCAGCAGGACCTCACATACAGTGCACATACATACCGAATGAGAAACACTGAACATCTTGCTGTAAAGCAAGTACTAGTTGCTATTGTAAACAGGAGAAACATATCACAAACCTTTTTGGGAGGAAATATGTTGTGCAGATGCAAAAAGGTCCAGTTCTTGGGCAACAGAGACTGTGAACAGCAGACTTTGTTTTACATGTACAACTCAACTCAACAGAACTACTACAGCAGCCAGCAGCCACATGTTAACATCGACACCGGTTGGTTAGTTAAATAACTCTTAGCTAACACTGTTCAAGGTAACCAAGCTGATTTTGTTATCCTATAATTGACAAAATAACCACAAAAGTTTTATACAAAATTCTTTTAATATGAGACTTTATCCATAGTTTGACAGAACAAGTGGTCCTTTGAGGAGAAATGCAGCTTCTTGAATGTTACTTTTGCTAGCCAAAATGGCTCAATCACAATAGAGCTGCAGATTCAACAAAATCCTACACATAATGCCCACAGATTTGATTGTATTTTGGGGCCCTTAATGGAAGTTATTCAGATGCTTCTGCTCTTCCACCTTTTTAGTATAGTGATGGCAACACTGGTTCTAACTTTGCAATTTGTTACAAAGAAAATCATACTGTTTATTGTCATTATTAGAATATATGTGTAAAGAAAGGTTTCAAAAACATAAAAACTTTATGTCACATCGAGCTTTATTTGTGGTTTTGTAGATCCCCCAGTTCTGTAGCTCTAGTAGTCCTGTGATTTTACTTTCTATGGTGGGTTAACTTGTGATAAAAGTCACATGTTGAGCTAGTAATTATAATGTCACTTGCGCATAGCATGCGATTTAGCCTGCTGAATCTCTAAGACGCCCCATTCTTGAAGGTATTTTGTTATTTGTGTGTAGATTTGTGTCCCATCGGTGTGTCTCAGTACCTCCCAAAGAGATTAAGGGCCAATTTCACAGCCGAGGATTAAGCTTCATCCCTGACTAAACTCATTTTCACCCCAATGGAAACCTTCATTGAGACAGAAAATTACTCTCAGACTTGTAGCAGCATTTATGTCTGTGATACTACCCTCCCACACTCCTTCATAAGTTTGACAATCACTAATTATCCTTCAGCTCTCCCTGCAGCAGTTTCATTATTTAGTTTCAAAGTTTTAAAAAGTGTTTGTAAATCCTTATGTGTTATTCTAAAATGAGACGTTCACTATGTGAGAAAAGGTGTCAGAAAATGTTTTAATGCAACAAATTACAGCTTTTTAAAGCAATTTATATTTCTGTTTTTTGCTATGTACAGCATCACATATTCTAAGGATATAGAAGGATTCTAAGGATCCAGAATAAATCTATAATGACGACAAAAAAACTGCTGAAATATTTATCCGATTGTAAAATGTGTACAGACTGTATGGTGGCACTGTTTTCCACAATGAATGTGTAGTGTTTGGAAGTCTTCATGTCCTTTAGCTCCAGAGTACAGTTGAAAACTTCTTGTCCCTGGTGTCTGACCGCAGCGTGTCCAGCAGTTTTAGGTTATCTGCTCTCAAGGGATTAACCGATTTTCTCTGGTCTGGAGGAATGTGTGAGAGCTGAACAGCTCTGGCAGAGCGGACAGCAGATCAGAGTACACTCACCCTGCCTGAGGAACCAGAGACTAGACCCGGCTTAACAGTGTGGGTGTTTACATTAATGCACGTAAATATTCAGAATATCAGCCTCAGCCCTGCGAGGGTCTGTGGAATACACATGGAGCGATCAGTAACATAAGAGTGTAACTTATTTTCTCAGCTTCTTCCGATGAGCAGTGGAGTTTA
Organism: Siniperca chuatsi; assembly: GCF_020085105.1. Classification (NCBI taxonomy): domain Eukaryota; kingdom Metazoa; phylum Chordata; class Actinopteri; order Centrarchiformes; family Sinipercidae; genus Siniperca; species Siniperca chuatsi. The sequence goes on from NC_058063.1 coordinate 18,807,871, forward strand.
AACAGCTTTGGTTATTTCACATGAGGGATTTTCTGTATTTTTTATTTTGTCTCTGCTCTTCTTGCTGGTTTTCTCATTTGGAAAAAAGACGTCATGAAGTCATGTATACTGTCCACCAAAACAGATTTAGTAATATTCTATTCAAAATCTGGTGACAGTTGTGGGATCGTTGCCAGTTGAAGCAACGATCTGCTGGTTAAACAGGACTTCTGATAAAACAGTAATGCAATGTTTGGATCAATATGCACGTTAGTATTGGTTATTTTGTTATTTATGAAAAAAATGAAGGAGTCTGGACCAGCTTTTTGATTGGCTGAGTTTGAAAATGCTGGCCTTTGGAAAGTATGAGCTTGATTAGGCAGACTTAAAAGTTAAATTGGTGTTTTAGCTGTATAAGGGTTTTAAAAGGCCTCTAGGTTCTCAATTTTAGGCCGCGTTCAGACAGCAGGTGGAGTATAAACAACTGTACAGTGTATTGTGTCTGATACAGGACTTCAAGGGTCCAGATAGTTCCTAGTAGCCAAGACTGACCTGGGACCAAAGTCAGGCCTGGTTCAAATTATATTCAGTCTGATCGGGTTGGGTCCTGTTGTCTGCTGCGGGTCTAGGGTTTGTATGTCAATATGTCTAATAGCCGAGTATATCTGGTCTCGCTAACAGCTCCAATCACGTGGTGTGTCATTATGATCCCAGGAGAAAAATCCTCTGGTTTATTTGGATTGGCTCAGACTGTCCTCATGTCCCTTTCAGATCAGGTCCAAAGTTTTATACACTTCCTGGTTCATGTTTCACCTTCTCACTAGAACCTTGCATCACCACACTAACATCAGCACCGCCCCTTTGCAGTGCTTTCCCAGAGGATTGTTGCAGTCAGTCTAAGAATGGGCATACAGGTGTTGTCAGTTTTGTCAACCAAGGGTTTAATTTGGTGTCCTCTCAAAAACTCCTTGTTTTTGTTTCATGTGCTGTAAATCCTTCTGTAAGACAACCCAGAGGATCGCTTTGCCAATTGTTATTTTTCACCAAAACTCTTGAAATACAAAAATCGCACCTCACAGGGTGCAGCATGTTCACTGGATTTTATCTTCTTCAGACGTGGATGCAGATTTGGTCTCAGTCTCCTCGTGCAGCCTGGTCAGATTACTCATCACAGCAGAATACTTTCTGCAAAATACGCCAAGTGCGACGTGGTTTCCCACACTTCTCATCTGTGCCTGTGGTGATGTCATCAACCAGCAGCAGGCAGTGCATCTCACATTGGTGACATCATGTGTTATTGTTGCTGCTGGGCTGCTCACAGTGAAGTCTCAGGGGTGTATTTTAGAGGCTGCTGGTACTTTCAACTGACGTGACATAGTTGGTGAAAGCCCAGCTTCAGTTTTGGTAATTTTCTTGTAATGGAAGGATCAAGTTTTGCAGTGGGAAGTTCACACACTAATGCCAAGCTAATGTTCCAATTTGCTTGAAAGATTTTCGCCAACAGAAACATAAATATTCATCTGATTCCCAACCATCATCAAAGCTTTGCCCTGATGATCTAAAATACTGAATTAAATACTGCTTGTGCTGCTCTATTGGGAGCATTAAGTTCGGGAATGAAATGTTCAGCTTTAGAAAGTGACCCCTTTAAACCAAGTTTATAACTTAAAAATGAATGCTTGACAATAAAAAACATTTTGTAATTTCTGCATTCCAGTTTCAACCAGCAACTGCAGTAATGGCTTGAGGTTTCCTTGCAGAATGATCTTCAGATCTTTTGTGAAAGGATTTGTGTTATTGCAATGTCTCAAGTGATTTTATCCTTGAAATTATTATATGTTCATGCCATGGCTTAAGGAAACCATGAAAAAGATTCTGTTCCAATCCTGGATTGATTTTTGGAGTTTGTCATTCAGCATCTCTGAAGGATCCCGATGATAAAAGTGTTTTCATTTTGCCAACTAAACACTTAGTGTAACATTGTTCCATATTTATAATTCATTGGTCTTCCTTTTTTCCCAAATGTTGCACAGCTCATTTTGTAACAAAATCCCTCAACTAAACAAAAGCGACCTGGTACAGACGCTGCCACAGACTTGGCCTCATCGCATCTTGGAATGAATTTCACTGCTTTCCTGATGTATTTGTATTGTTCTTTGGCTTTGAGCTTAATGTTTAACCGCCAACCAACAGCACTGATTATTATTTGATTAAGTGACTATGGGGTAAGACTGCAGGAGGCAAATGAAATTAAAGAGCATAATAGAGCAGAACTAAATACCAAAACACAGGGCAGGCCTAATCCTCACTCAGCACAACAATGTGGAGCGGGAGGAGGAAAGTGGAGTGTTTGTCTGATTGTGTGGGTCTGTAGAATATTTGTGTGTGTGTTGTTGTACTTGTGTACCTATGAGAATCAAATGGCTGCCCAAGAATAGATCATGAAAACCCTCTAAAGTGAGGATGTTTTGCCCTTGTTCACCTTATTAAAAGGCTGACTTAAGGTTAAAAGAGTTCTCCACAGATTTAGCATGGCATTTACAGTGTTGGAAATTAACTTTTTTTCCCACCTGTCACTGTGGCTGTTTTTTTTTACCAGCCATTTTCTCGTTTTAACCGGTGTTCTGTCGATGTGTACTACCTATTGAGATGTGCTGCTCAGCGGGTCTGCGCATGACCCACAATCTCCCTGAAATCTTAAATAAAGATACTAGATAATAGAGCATCAAAATATGCTCCCCATATTCTTACAGTACACTTACCCCTGTTTGTAATCAAAAAACATAAATAAAAACGTTATAATACTGTGTGAGTTATATATTTATGGGATATAGGCTACACAACTGGAAACGTAAGGTAGAATTTTTCGACATCGTCATAACATCAGCAGTGTGTAACTGCATGTGAACAATAATAAAACAAGACCTACAATATTCAAGCAATAGGCTATTTTATTTCATAAGGTAAATATTTAAACTCTTAAGGAAAATTCTTATTCTCCCTCTCTCTCTCATAAGCATAATAAGTGTAGTGCTATTTGTTCAAGTAGCGGAGCGCACCAATGACGCACACACATGCGTGCAAGCACAGTTAAGTTGTATAACTGACCACACGACTGACAGTAGTCAGTTGCATCCTTGTTGCATCCTTTAGATCCTTGCAGCCTTTCTTTTCCTTGCTTTTGCTGGAGCATTGCTTTGTTTGTTTCCATGTCGATCAGCTCAATAGCGCAAAGCCATCGGCAGGAATGTGCATCGTGTCACCACATGTGCATGCATCCTCGGGAAACTAAATGGGGACCAACTCGTGAAAATATACAATACTTGTGGTCATTTTTTTGTGTGAAACCTTTCTTTCCAAGGTCAAGAATGAACTTTCACGCTCAGTGATGCGCAAGACTTTTAGATCTGTCATCTGCTTCAACTCTTTAGCTATAAGATCACGCTACTTATGTGGGCATTTTATTCACTTGTTGCAAGAAACTGTTCTCCCAAGAAAAATGACAGCTTCAGTTGTTCGTTCAAATGCCTAAAAACACATTTGTTCATGTTTAACTGACAAAGACATGTGGTGGCTGTGTGAATTATGTGCATATTTTGTCGTTTGGAGGACTTGTTTTGTCAGTTCATTTTCTCCACATCTTGTCTAACAGAATAAAAAGGGGAATGAACATGTTCTGCAGCCTGTTAGTTTAACCCGTGGGCTCTAAACTGTATATTATCTGATATTAGGCAAATAAAACATGTGAGAGATCTGATACCACCAGCTGAAGTCAGCATTGTTTTTATAAATGCAGATTGAAATCCTGACGCAAGCGTCTGGCTCACAGTCTTTGAGCATATTGGTAACAATCTGGACTGTCTAGCTTAACGCTGAACAGGATGACAGTTGTACCAAGCAGGGATCTGCTACTGCAACCCAGTCTGTATTATAGATTGGAAAAAATATAATAGAATTTGTCTATTTGCTCCAACTGAGAGAGAACTGTGAGTGTCATTGTGTTTGCCTGTCTATGCTGTATGTGTGAGTTTGAAAGACATGGGCATTCACCAGACAGGGAGGGTTTAATGAAAGAATCAAATGTCATTGTGGGAACAGAGTTTTTGGAGCTTGAACCATACCAGGGAACAAAAGTCAGGATATCTTGGCCTCTGCTGCTTCAAATTACTCCATTATTTTATTAATCTGTCTCTTGTGAGTCCCTCGACTTTATGTAAGCGCAATACTAAATTGCTTTAGTACCCCTTTAACCAAGACAACAATCGGGACTATAAGTCAAGATATCTCAGCCCCTGTTGTATCAACTTTGACCAAGCTCTAACTTTAGAGTGCATTACTAAATTGCTTGAGTACCTCTCTGATGTTTGCTTACTGTCTCTACAAGTTGACTGACTAATGTAAAAATGAATCCCTGTAGAAGATGATAATTGCAGTAATGTAAAGTACATGTGTATGCTCAAAACCACAGCCACTGTATGGTCTTTTAAACCATGTTGTACTGTATCTGAATCCTGTGTAATACAGTGTGAAGGCAAACAAAGCATATCAAGTGTCTCACTGTGTTGAGATGTAGTGAGCTGTTGCACCAGTGTTGCCTTCAGGGTGTTACTGCTTCAGGCAGACGAGGGAGTGCTGTGAACTGAACACCAGAACAGTGTTATTATTTTTAAAGTTTTAGTTTAGTGCTTCATGTTACTGTCTTGTTTGTTTATTCCCAAATTGCTACAGTCTGTCTGTCTTTAACCCTTCTTTCCATTTATGTTGTTGTTTGTTGTTTATTGTCCTTCCCTTCTCATTTTCTGTCCTTTTCTTCTGGTTTTTGTCTCTAAATAAATGGACGCTAACACGCCAGCCTGACACAGATGATGGATGGATGGATAAACACTTCTCCTCTGGAAGCGAGAGAAGGAGAAGTAAAGTGTAAAAAAACACTGGAGGAAGAAGAGCTGGAGGCATGAAGTCGAGAAGGTGGCAGATGAAAGGAGGATGGGAGGGAGAGAAGAACAAAGACAAAGATGAGGGAAAGAATGAGGTAATATGGGAGAAATGGAGGAAGGACAGAGGGGAAAGAGAGGGACAGAAAGATGCAGGGATATGGAATAATATCCAAAATTTCCCCCACACCCCATGTGGTCCACCTCACCCGTTTGAAATCTTTCCCCCGTGTTCCCCCGCTCCACACACACACCATCACCACGACCACATTATCTGTCCCAAACCAGAGTTATATAACTAGAATAGGGTTCTGAGCCAGACATTTCCTTATGTAACCCCACTCTCTCACACCACAGTGTGACAACAGCTGAATCTTTACTTCTGGTAATAATTGAAGGGTTTCATTCCAATTTCAGTGGAAAAAAAGACTACACCAAAGAAAAGTGTTTGATTTACTTATGTAACTCTTTTGTCAGACCACACCAAAACAGTTGGGTTTAGCTAAAGCAGCACAATGGAAACTTTGCTCATGAGCAGCACCAAATGGCAAAAAGAGGTATTTGATTGAATTCTGAGGACTTCATTACCCATATTTCCAGCAACAGCATGTTAGTAATGCTGTGTTCATGTTCATACAGACCGTAAATATGGGCAGCTCAAAAAAACATTCATATCAACTTCCCAGGCGAAAAGCACAATGTTGACCCACTAGTGACAAAATGGTTGTGTGCAACTTTATTTCTGGGAATATTACGACTTTTTTTCACAAAATACTTTGACTTTATTCTTGAAATGGAACATTTTATTTTCACCCTAACAATACAATAATACTTGGCTGTAGCAAAACCACCATAACTGGCAGTCCAGTGTAAGGTGTGACACATTTAACTTAGCTACAAACATGTACCATGATTTAACCATAGTTTCCTTTGTACTTGCTGACAATAATTTCACAGAGTTTTGAATTTTGTTCTTAATTGTCAATTTTTTTTTACTTTTTACTATTTGGTCAAACAGTGAATCTGTTTCTTTTCTGTTAGAGTGGTTGGGATGCTCTTAAAAATCCTACCTTTATGCAAAATGTTTTTGAATTTACACTCGTATTAATTTCCTGGTATAGTCAGTCATGGTAGAGTCTTTCATGCGCTGGTGTTGTTGTTGCCTCAGTATTTGGGGTCACACAATCCTCAGCGTTTGGCCGTGGGTAGCTGAACAAATGGACAAGCCTGGGAATGTTGTGGATTAAAGTTCTGCACACACACATACACACACACACACTGCTATCACTCGAATGCGGACAGCTGTTCATTCCTTACATGGCCAATCATCCCTGATATCGAGCACACATTGTCTTCATTAGGAAAACATTAAAATAAAGTATTTACATGTAATTAATATTAGAAAATAACTTCATACAAGTTGAAAGATGAAAGTTACATTCACTATTTGAGTGACAGTCCCAGACGCTTCCCATAGAAAAGCTTGGGGAAGCGGCTGTGTGCTGCTCTTTATCAGAGGTGGGAAAGTTAACATAATGTACTGTATATTATGCCAAACTAACCACCACAACATACTGTCTAAAAACACTTGTTGTAAATTATAAATCTCACCTTTTATGGCTTGTCCAAGTAGGGTTGGTAAGAAGAATTTGGGCTAACAATACTAATTTACAAAGAAATGTATAAGATTAAGTTTCACCCAACACATAAAAATCATACACACCACTATATTTATATTTCTGTCAAATTTTTAATGGGCTTTGAAAGGTTTTCTAAAGGGTTGTAGGGTTTTCTGGCAATTGTCATGGATTAGACAAATAAAACCTACGGTTTTAGTTAAATGGTTTTTACCCAAAAGCTGCTATATAATGCATGTATCACATTAGATCATATCATTTCATGTAATATCATAATATTAAAATGTTCCATCAGTGAAAAGCCATGTTGTCTTGTGAGATAAAGGAATTGTCTTGGCCAGACTGTGGTGCAGAGGAACACTAATATATTTAAATGCCTCCCACATTTTCTTATCAAACTCCTAACAGTAATCTGGCTCTGTGGGGGGGTGGATTAGCAGATTAACAGCCTCCAACAGCGCACATACACACACACATAGAAATATACATACACGTGCACATGTATTAATGCAAACTTGCTTACATGCAGGCATTAATACAAGCTTAAGACAGGTGACAGTAGACGACCATCTCCCTGTCAGAATAAGCAGATAAAGAGAAAGAAGTTGGGACAATATGTTGGACTCATGCCACGACGATGGACCACAGTGTGCACAGACTGAAGGCCTGACTGACAGCCAAGAGAATATTTTTGTCTTAAAGGACCAGTGTGTAACATGTAGGAGGAGCTATTGGCAGAAACAGAATATATTATATAATATAATATTTATAAGTATGTTTTCATTAGTGTAAATTATTGCTAACATGATGGCTAAAATGCTAACTTTGAGCTTGTTAACATTCTAACAGATAATGTTAAGATTGTAGTTTAGCTAAACCTGACAAGCTCAGTCTAAGATGTCCTAAAATGGCCACAGTACACAGGATAAACCCTTTTGATCTGTGTAACAACATTTGCCTAGTGCCACCCTCAGGCCAAACGTACATTTTTTGCCCCACTTGTGGTAAGGAGCTAAGAATAGGAAGATATTCTCTCCATTTTTCATCCTTGTTTTCTAAATGTAATGACCATTATAGCTTCACAAGGCTGCTATGTGGCTATAGTATTTTCTTTTAAGAAGTCTTGGAGTTTCATGGTTTATTTTGTGAAGTATTTTGTTACAGAGATTGAACTGACTCAATATGGCAGCATCAATGTTGTAAATCACAGATCAAGTGTGTCTCTCTCATACAGTATTCACAGTAGTCTCTCTTTGTCACACTTTGACAGTCTTTTCTTCTTGATATCCATCTATAGTGTTTTTCTTGCTTTCTCTTGAGCCCTGTATGAGCAGGACTAATATCACCAAGAGACATCACATAGCTTGTTCTACTTCAGGGAATAGTTGATGATTCAACAGTTTACAGCTCTGCCATGTCTTTAGTTTGTAAAAATTGGTGAAGACAGAGATCCCAGGATGGTACAGCTCCTGTGAGAATTAAACTCTGCAATTTCTTCAGCTTTACTTGTTGATTGTTTTTCTTCTCTCAGATGTGGGATTTTCTCTCTTGTTCCTTCATGTATCATTTAAAATGAGTCTTCTTTAGAGAATCCATAAGATGTAGAGTAGGGCTGCAACTAATAATATTTTCATTATTGAGTAATCTGCAAACTATTTTTGAGATTAATCAATTCATAAGTTTATAAAATGTCTGTACTTTTTCAGGTGACCTGTTTTGTCCAACCGACTGTCCAAAATCCAAAGATATTCAATTTACTACCATATATGACAAAGGAAAGTATCAAATCCTCATATTTCAGGACCTGAAAGCAGAGAATGCTTGGCATTTTTGCTTGATTGTAATTGTTTCTGCTCTAGAGGAAGGTTTTGGATGCATTTTTGGTGTTTGGAAAATCTGAGTTGCTGTTACTTTCTCTAAACACAGAGGTTTGTCTACTACTTGAGGTTTACTTATACTATATACAGATGAGTGACAAAGGAAAAACCAACATAAAGTGTCTTAGTAAGGGGTTGGTCCACCACGAGCCTCCAGAACAGCTTCAGTGCTCCTTGGTCTAGATTCTACATGTCCCTGAATGGAGAGAACACCATCCATCCATCCATCCATTTTCTACCGCTTGGTCCCGTTAGGGGTCGCGGGTGACTGGAGCCTATCCCAGTGACTTTGGGCCTTAGGCAGGGTACACCCTGGACAGTGGCCAACTCGTCGCAGGGCTAACACAGACACAGACAAGGACAGACAACCATTCACTCTCACATTCATTCAATATGGGCAATTTAGAGTTATCAATTAACCTAACCGTCTTTGGACGGTGGGAGGAAGCCGGAGAACCCGGAGAGAACCCACGGTAACACGGGGAGGACTCCACCCAGAGAGATTGTGTGATGTTGGTCTGGTCCGGGAATCGAACCCACGATCTCCTTATTGGGAGGCAGGAGCATTAACCGCTCTGCCACCGTGCACCCCTGGAGAAGATAATAACTCTCCATACCAGCAGGTGGCGGTAATCTGCATCCGTCACTCAAAAAAGAACACCGGAAGACCTAGGACTGCAGATATATAAACGAAAGCAGCCCAATGGATCTAGGTTTGCTCGCTCTCGCTCAAACGGTTTCGTAAAACATTTGCTTCTAAGAGAAAATGTTTGATTTCCTGTCTGATCTCTTGTCCTGTCTCTTGTCATTGCATGTAACAGACAGGACGGATTCAAGATGCTAGATAGCCACCTAACATTAGCACAATAACAACAACACAAATGATACATTTAAATATATTTATCTTCTTGTTCACTGATTCGCTTAAGCTGAACAGCCAATTAGAGTGATTTCTCTCAACGACAGCCTCCGGCACCGATTCAACATGCTCAGTTGGCCGGGTAAGCTGCAGATGAGTGCCAAAACACTGCCAAAAACTAGGGCTACAGACGCACACTGTCGGCAGACATTGGGTGTGTCAGGGCCTTAACATGTCGCTCCACAATCTTATATAGGTGTTGCTGGGTTGAGATATGGTCACTGTGAAGTCCACAGCAAAAGATTCACGACTTTCATACTTGTCAAACCATTCAGAGTGAGAGTTGTGTCCATATTCTTGGCAGGTGGCAGTGGATTGCGCCCTTTGGGTTTGGAGTGAGTTGCTGCCCCAAGAGGATGAGTTAAAGTATCTCAGGGTCTTGCTCATAAGAGAGGCTGAGATTAGAGCATGTGATCAACAGGTGGATTGGTGAGTTGCTAGCAGTAATGTGGGCATTGTCCCATACCGGTTGTTGGGAAGAGGGAGCTGAGCCAAAAAGCAAAGGTCTCAATGCACTGGTCGATTTCCTTCCATCCCTCGCCTATGGCAATGAGCTTTGGGTAATGGCTGAAACTCATTTTGGCTGCCACAAGTGGGCTCATCCTTAGAGGTAGGGGTGAGGAGCTCAGACATCTGAAGGGAGCTAAGAGTAGAACCACAGGTCCTTTGTGGCAAAAGGAGTCAGTTGAGGTGGTTTGGGTGTCTGATTCTGATGCCTCCTGGACATCTCCCTTTGGATGTATTCTGGGCACATCCAACTGTAAGGAGACCACAGGGCATGCTGGAGGGATTACAAATTCCTGGGAACATCTTGGGATCCTCCAGGGAAGAACTGGAAGACGTGGCTAGGGAGAAGGATGTCCTTGCTTAGCCTGCTGCCACCATGACCCAGACCCTGATAAGTGGTCAAAAATGATTAGATGGATGGATCAAACCATTCAGTGACCCATCATACCTTCTATAGAAGCATCTGTATTTGTTATATTTCTTCACTCATTCATTTTGTTTCTGTAGTCACTTATCTGTATATTCCATATACAGTATATACAGCATATATATTTGAATATACCATATTCCCATGTTTCAGTCATATGTGTACTCAGTGTTGTGTCCTTCCCTTTCCCCACATTGTCTCTCTCCTCTTGCACACACATTGTAGACATCCCTCAGGTGTGGCCTCAGATGGATCAGTCCATCCCTGTATTATGACCTCAGTCCTTGTGTTGTTGCCTCAGTTTGTGGGGTCGATACTATCTTCACCATTTGGCCTTGGGTCACTGGACAAATGGACAAGCCTGGGAGTCTTGTGGATTAAGTTGTACACACACACACACACACACACACACTGCGATCACTCAAATGCATACAGCTGTTTATTCCCAACACGGGTCTTCTTTGTTTTCAGAGTCACATTGGGTTTATTAAAAAAAAAATAAAAAAATAAAATAAAATAATTGCATACAAGTAATACAATCAGAAAGTATATTCATACCTGCAGGATGAAGGATGAAAGTTACACAGCTACACACACACACATATATACAAACATAAAGGCAGGATTAAGGGCTAAGAATGGGTTTAAGGATGTGGTGGTTGGCAAATGAATAAATCTCTATAGACATTTGTGTCAGTCTGAGTACGTGTGTGTGTGTGTTTCTGTGCGGTGGATCACAGTGTAATCTCAGTTATTCCCCTGGTTTGCTCTCTGGGGGCATGACCACACACACACACACACACACACATAAATACAAACATACACAGATTTTTGTGCATCAGAGTGTAATCTGTGTTCCTGTCCTGTCAGAGTCCTCGCTCAGCGGGAATCATTAAAGAGCAGTTAATTACCCATAATCCACTCTGGGCCAGATGTCTGCTCTGTTGGAGTTTTCAAAATGTGTGTGTCAGTATTTGCCACCATTTGTGGCAACCTCCTCTTCCCTTTTCTCGTATTTTCATGCCCATACTCATTTTGTTTTCTCCATTCTTTTCTCCTCTTTTTCTTATATTTCCCCCCCTCCTCCTCCTGCTTTCATTCATCCTTTGTGGAGAGTGTGTAAGCTTGACTTCTGTTCTTTTATTCTATGTCAGTATTGCTCCACCTCTCCACTTTTTGTCTTTGCCTCTTTTCCTCTCTCTGTTTTTGTTCCTCTGCCCACAAATCTGTTCATCCCTCCCTCTCTATTCCTCTCCTCCCTCCCTCTTACTCTCTCATTTCGGTTCACACTCACTTGGACCCAGAGGGACTCAGAGTTGACTTGTTGCAGTCTACACAAGACAAACCTTATTACTGAGCCACTTTAAGGTACTGTAACAATTTATGTCCACTGTATATATGTATGTGTGTGTGTGTATTGGGTGTGTATGTGTTCATGTATATGACTTGTATTACTTTGAATCTTGCTTGTTACATTGAGAGTACTTAAGTGCTTACTGAGGCTATATGATACTATTACAGACTTTGAGCTTTGATATCTGTCTGGTTGGTGATAATAGAGGTTTTATGGCTTCATGGTTATTTTACACCTTGAATTATTAACTTGTTAAGGGCTTATTTGACAACTTTCAGTTTTAACTGGGTCAGATGATCTTAAGTTTACTTGGTTACAGAGGAAATGTGTCAATTATCTGAATCATGATGTATAGTAATTTGAAGTGATGAATTACTATTGCTGGTTTTTGTATTATGTAACCCAACAAACCAAATAGTATTTGAGAATGATTTTTATGTTGTTTTTTTAAATACACATTTGGTGCAAAGTGGGTGGTATTTCTAATATAAAATAATGTGTTTGGTGACTAACAACTCAGCTTACATAGTGAGTTTAGATAATCATACAAATGTTGAGTTTCAGAGTTTCTTCTTGACAAAAACAATCTCACCTAAAGGCCCAATTATTAGTTGTTCTGGAGCTTTTGATCGTATCACCTGATCTTCATCAGCAAATGGAGGTTTCCCAGTTGTCATGGAAATGTAGCTGTTTAATTTTTTATTTTTCTTCATGTCTTCATGTTGGCTTAAACGTTGAGATAGAAAGTTCATTCTTGACCTTGGAAACAGTAGTTGACACAAGAGTCTAACTCCAAGGTCCATTTAGTAGCTGATCTTAACTTACAGAAAAAAAAGTGTCAATTACTTGAATCATTCTAACTGAGGATATTTTGAAGTGATGAGTTACTTATTCTGGTTTAAGAAACCTGAAAGACAATCAACCAAACAGTAACGGTGAGAATGACTTTTTGTTGTTTTTAAATGTACATTTAGTGCAAAATGGGTGGTATTTCTAATATAAAATAATAAGCATAAGGAGAGTAGTTTATTGTTTTTTTCTGGCGACTAACAACTCAACTTATGCAGTAAGTTCAGATAATCGTAGAAATGTTCAGTTTCAAAGTTCCTTCTTGACCTTGGAAACAATTACCAAAACATTTTCACCTCTAGGTCCCTTTAGTAGTTGTTATCGAGCTTTCAGGTGTATCAGCAGATGGAGTTCTCCCTCTTGTTTGTGTCTTGTGTAGATGTTCAAGTTTATATTTTTCTGAGCACTTTCAGGACTTCTTGTCCATGTTGATTTTCAAGTTGAGATTCACAGTTCATTATAATTTTATTGCAACTTCATTACTTAGTTATCCTGCTTACATTTTCAACTTCAGCAACATGAATAAGCCAATAGTCTTTCATGTTTAAACACAGCAATAACCAGATTTGTGTGTAAAAATTACTTTCAACAAAAAAACATCGCACCAGCATTTATAATTGTGCAGTATCATTGCAAGTAAATCCACACAATTTTTTTGCATCACGTCAACTTTATTCAACTTTGGTGAACTTAAACCTACAAATTCACGGAGAGTCCAAAACAGAGGAAGCATAAGCATAAGCAGAATCATAGCTTATTACCTTTGTTGTACCATCAACATGTTAGCGGTTAGCTTGCCAGCTGTAGTTCACCAACTGCTAGTAGTCACTATGTCGCCACGCTTCTAACAGGACACACAGAAGAACTTCGCTGTGCCACTTTCTGGTGTGACCTGGGCTTAAATAAAATAAGGCTGTAATCAGTAAATTGTTCCATGGCCCTTAACTGACAAACTGACAAACTTCAAATCCAGTGAAAGCTGGATTAACCACGTTTGGCTGAACCACTTCTGTGTCCAGCCACTAAGAAGAAGAGATGTAGTTCATGGCCGTCTTCTTGGTTGATTTCTGGGTGCATGAAGTCGTCAATATTCAGACAGTTACCTCTCACTGCTAGCATGTGATGTTTCCTAGTGCAACATTTAACACTCAGAGATGTACAGCATGGAGAAAAATTAATGGTTTCACATATTTTCACAACTCAGCAAGGGGCCTACTTTCAAAAAAAGTTTCCTGTCCTTGAATCAACCTCAACACATCAGATTTTCACCCTTGTAACAGCTCAACTGGTGAAAATGAAGTGTTGGCGTCAGCAAGTGAATCTGAGACATACAACAATGTTTAATTTACTTGGAAGAATCGCTCTTTACTGCTAAACCAGATTTGTTTGCAAGCTTTTTGGAAAAATAAGACAAGTTAAACAAGTTTTTACACCTTAACACTACGTCTGTGTAGCTGAAACAATTCACCTCCCTTTCATTTGTTTGAACTGGACAAACAGGTACATCATTTTTGGTGTCATTTTTCTTTCCTTGTAGCAGCTCTTTGAAGGGAGAATACCTATTGAACAGACCTTGTACAGACCTTTTTTCTAGCTGAAAACCAATGTTTATGGATATTTAGTAGTGTTGTTAATGGATTCAGGTCCAAATTTTGGACACTGTAGTGCAAAGTATTTGAATTCTACATATTGTGTTATAAATATGCATACCCCCTACTGGCTGAAACCCAGCTATTGTATTGGTGGCAGGTGACGTATATGGTAACAGCTTTTGTCACCAACCAACCCCAAACGGAGAGTCTTGACAGTAGCTTCTCATGACTGACTACCACGCTGTCGGAGGGAGATCTTTTGTTTGCCTTTTTTTGATCCCTTGTTTCTCTCAAAGCAACCACTAGCTTATTATGAGAAGGTTTGGCTTGGCATGCGCTGCATTGTTTGCATGTTAGTTCAAGGTCGGGCCACGTTCATGGGAACGAGATAATAGGACAGTAAATATTATGGGTGCTAGGGTGAGATTTGGGCAGCAAAAGAGAAAGAAAGTCGGATTACTTATCCTTAGGTGAACTTGTGTGAGATCTGAAGTGATGTTGGAGGGAAAGATAGATCTTCTGGTCATTCTTGTGTGCATAGGATATGAGAAAGAGCGCAAGAGAGAGAGAAAGAAAGCAACAACAGTGGGAATGTGAAATTTTCTCACCTTGTCTGGTTTTCTGGCTGGGACAGACAGAGAAAGAGATGGAGATAAAAGAGGGCACAGACAGATAGCGAGAGGCTGAAAAAGTTCAAAGAAGTGGTTCAAAGAAAGAAGAACAGAATGTCTGATAGAGCGAGCCATCAGCATAACATAGAGCCCTGAAACAGGGAGAAAGAGAGCAAACATCCCTGTTATTCACAGTGATAGCTGACAAGACACAGCCGTTTGTGTGAAATTGATCCCGTCTACTTAACGAGATGTTCTGAAAAAATGGCTGGCAAAACGGCAAATCAGCGAAAAAAGGGAACAGCTCACTCTCTTACAGCGCTCTATTTCCCCCTCTGGGCCTCGACACCATTACGTAAGCGCCGGGATCGAATATAGGCAAAAGCTAAAAGTGATCTTTGTGGGAGGCCCTGGGATGAACCTGGATTAGTGATGGTTTAGGGATATTTGTTATAGGGAATCCCACCAGATTTCACTGTGCAAATATGTTTCTTATATGCCAGGGAACATTAACTGCTGTGGCAAAAGGAAAAGAAGAAAACAAGTTGGAAGATGTGCGTTCAGTCCCTTGTGATAGCAGCCATCCACCTGCTAAAGTGTCCTTGAGCAAGGCACAGTATCACTACTAGCTCCAGTGATGCTGCTCTTTTAGCTCTCCTCCATGTTAAAGGCCAATAAGGGAAAACGCTTCTTTCTTTTCTATCGGTTTCCTCGAGCATCCTGCATTTTCAGATGGTCATATGATATTTTTTTAGCCTTGCTATCAGCGTGGCTTTGTAGATGGAAATGCTGGTCTGACGGTCAGCCGATCGCTGGGTCCAGCACTTTAGTCTAGACTGAAATTCATCCAACAACTATTGGATGGATTGCGATTACATTTGGTACAGATATTCAGTCCCCTGAGGATTTTTCAAGGTTAATTTCTGTAATATAAAGCTTAGACTATGTGAAGCTGATGAGGGCTGAGCTGAAGTTATTAATCGATAAACCGCTTTGATCTATTGGCAGAAAATTAGTTGGCAAACATTTTTAATAGATTAACAGTTTTTAATAAAAAAAAAGCTAAACATGGTTCTGGTTCCAGCTTCTCAAATGTGAGGATTTACTGCTTTTCTCTGTTTTATATCATTGTAAACTGAATGGAAACCCTGGACTTACATTCTCTTAAACAAAATAAGCAATTTTAGGGGGCTTTAGGGGATTGTGCTTGACATTTTGCACTATTTTCTGACAAGTTATAGACTAAATGATTAATTGATTAATCAAGAAGATAATCAGCAGATTAATCAATAATAAAAAATAATGCATAGTTGCAGGGTTTAAAAGACAAACTTCTTCAGAGTCAGTCCTCAACTGTAGTACCTACCCTGTAAAGAGCAGGAGTAGAAATACAGAGAAACAGACATCATTTGTCCTACAAGACACAACATCAGCACCCATTTTAAACATGATGTGTTTCATTAAAAAAAGCCATAATGATCCTAATATAGAGAAGAATATACTACTAAAATGCGTCTTTGGGGAGAGGAGATGAACTGTGAAGTAATTTTTCTCAGTTTCACTGCTCAGGCTGTTACAGCTGTGATGGCTCTCTGCAGAAGAGTTAGTTGTTTCTCTGGAAGAAAACAGACGGAAGTCATTGTGCTGGAATCTCATCTTCATTTCCTAATGTTTGATCCTATCAGTGTATTAGCAGAGAAAAAGAAACGTCAACAAATGTGATATGTATGAGAGGTCGACATATCAGAATTGCAATCAGACAAGGTTTCATTAAAATTTCTTAGATACATCACATTTACTGCTGCTGCTGCTGCTGCTGATGCTGATGATGATGATGATGGCATTGGTGCAGAAAGTAAAACTGCTTATGCAAGACTCACTAAGGAAAATACTTCTGTATCTTTTTACAAATTAAATGTACTTCAGCTTTATACAGGACGTGAACGCAGAGACACTGAATTCAAAATATGTTCCATATAAGTTATTTATAAGATAACATTATTATTGTATTATTATAATATATTATATTATTAATCTTATCTTTTCTTATATAAGTGGAATATACAATGTATTTTGCTTTGCATCTTTGTGTTCACTCACCTGAAGAGAACCTGTACGAACACTTCATTTGAAGAGATAAGATGTCTAAATAAACAATCATTTCTATAGATTTGGTGTGTGGTGAAACCTTTCAATTTGCAATTACTGTATACATGTTTTCATAAAATGATTAATAAGGCAATATCTGAAAAACAATATTGATTTTTGTCCTCAGAAATTGGTATAGGGCAGTGTCTTAAAATAACCCCTAACTTCAAAATTAGACCATGATTTGCAAAATGTTTATGCCAGCACTAAATATGGTTGTGTGGGTGTGATATCTTTTTCTAGACTGTTGATATTTTAGAGCACATCTCTTCAGTAACTTCAGCACCTTTTTCTATCAGCTCTTTATCAGGATGTGCGATGCAGCAGTAGAGAGGAGGAGGAGAAGGAGAGGTGACATGGCAGAGCAGAGCTGGAGGAGATGGAAGGATGGAGCAGATTTCTGATGACAGCAGGTTCACTCTCGTTGTAACGGATCAATATAAAGGCAGACAGAGAGAGAGAGGGAGACTGTCTCATGTTGTATTTAGATATCTTAAAACCATCATTACCATGTAATATTTAGATTAAAGCACATTGAATGAAATTAAATTGAACTGAATTGAAAAAATGAGACAGAGACAGAAAAGCTTAAATAAACAAGCGAACAAAAAAACATAAACATGACTGCAATTTGCTGAGGATTAGTCCTTTTCACAGCAAAGTTGTCCAGCAAACAAATCACATACTGTAACTACAAATAACAAGTGGATCTCCCAATGCACCTGCACTGAAAATACAATAGCAGAAACTAACTGAATTATAAAGTTCACTGTCAAAGACAAAATCCTACCGTTTCCTTTTTCCAGACAGTACGATGGTTGCATTTAGAATAATATAATTCTAAGTGAAAACTAAATGTCCCCATATAGTCAGAAGAATATGATGGGCTTGAAAGAAAGATGGAGAGATGAGGAGGTGAAGAGTTTTGGGATATGAAAGGAGAAGACAGGAGGGGAGAAGAGTGAGGACAAGAATGGCCTCCAGTGCTCTTTACTGTCTGTTCCTGCCAAATGGACATGACTTACCGGCTGTGTATGTGTGTGTGTTTCATGTTCTTATATCCTGGTGGGGACTTTAACCTGAATGCACACTAACCCATGGGACACAAATTGAAGTCCCCACGGGTAGAGACTGCTTTCTGAGGGTTGAGCCTTGGTTTTAACGGCGACCTGTTTTCTGTTTGCGTGCATGGTTTGAGTTAAGAATTTAATGAATTTCACAAACAAGAATGACCTTTTTACTTTAAAGACACATCTTTATATACAGACCATCTCATTTGTTGACTGTCACCACAGTTTAAATCAATAACAGGAATGGCAATGTGTTTGTATTTGTTTGTTTATATTTGTTTATATATAGTCTCACAATAGCTATACAGCTGTGTGTCACAACAGCCTAGCTTCTGGCATAGCAGCGGTTAATGGATGAATTGCAACATTTCTTAATTATATGACAATTTGTTACAGTGATTCATAAAGTAAAAGAAACTTTTGCTGGTAAAAGTTTTACAGCTGCTCAGATGTTTTTTCAACTTTATACTTTTTTACGCTTTTTTTGGCTGCTAAGCTTTTTTAAGATATCAGAGTTTCGATTTCACTTTGTGAATGGGATTTGGATTAGCATTTGTAATTAGTTTTCTTTTTGAACAAAGTAAAGAATAAAGTGTCAATTCCTTAATTGATAAAGTAGTTGATAGATTACTTGATAGTGAAAATAATCGATGCTTGTTACCGAGTGAAAGTTAGTCTTTGCGAGCTAAATGCTAACCAACATCCGTGATTGTATGCTTTACTTTGGATTAGCTTATTTGGAATGAAACACATGGATTTATTGATTATATATTGAAATAATTGTTATTTTTAATGTTGAGATGGGCACTGTAGCTGTCATGCTAGCTGGTTAGTTGGTGCTAATGCCTGCAGCATGAGTAGGCCTACTGCCCAGAGAGCCCGGACTAATTACATAACCGTTTCCTTTTAGTCTTTAATGTAGTTTTTTAAAATGTGCGCTTTTAATGGGCTAGATTTCCATTGTGAACTGGCTTCAGCGATGCAGAAACACCTGTGTGTGTGTCTGTGTGTGTCTGTGGTTCACTAGATAGATATGTTGACTAGATAAAAGGAGGGGAAGGCAAACGAGGAGGGTAAGGGAGGAGAGATAAAAGGAGAATTGGGGGACAGATGAGGTAGAAGGTGTGTGTGCATACTTGTCATTGTTCTGGGTCTCTGATACCCTGAAGTCTATGCACTCTATATATGATCACACACACACACATACACACACCTACACACACACACACACACACAGATGCACACAATATTTCCTTCGAAAATGTTATTTTGTACATCCCTACCTTTCGTCAACCGGCCTCTCCTCTCCTCATTCTGTATTCTCCCCATTTCTCTCCTCTCTCTCTGTCTCACTCTTTCACCCTCTCAATCTCATTCCCTGTGCTGCTCACTTCACTTTCAATTTCTCTCCCGCCGTCTGCACCCACCCAGTCTCACGTCTTCATTTATTCATTCCTCTGACTCTCAGTATACACTTCTTTTTTTTTTTGCTTCTCTCTCTTTCCACCTTCGTCACTCCCCTGCAGTCTTTCTCCATCACTCTTGTTTTTCTCTCTCGCTCTCTGCAGTTAAACTATATGGCCAAAAGTATGTGGACAACCAAACATTACACCCAAATGTTTTTTGAACATCTTCTTCACAAAACCCGGGCATTAGTTTGCTGCTTTAACAGCTTCTGTTAGGAAGACTTTCCACCAATCTGCCTGCAGGGATTTGCAGCCAGATTTTCAGCCACATGAGTTGGAAGCACACTATTGTCTAAAATGTTTGCAAGTTTAACAGCTTTCAGATCATGCAGATATGTATACTGTTCGGTTTCCGTTAATAGACCAAAAATAATGGACATAAGAGCAAATCAGAAACATGTTTTCAGCATTTAAACCACGATGATAAAGAAAAAGTTGAATTCCGCACGCTGTCAGCACTGAGTTTGATGTCACACCGTTTGATGTCGCACCATTGGATTTTCTTACACACCTGTCTGCCAGATGTGCATTCGATAACTCTTAGTTTAGCATTTAGAGCACAAAAGTTAGCATCTTCAGATA
Organism: Siniperca chuatsi; assembly: GCF_020085105.1. Lineage (NCBI taxonomy): Eukaryota > Metazoa > Chordata > Actinopteri > Centrarchiformes > Sinipercidae > Siniperca > Siniperca chuatsi. Next base: position 18,827,823 of record NC_058063.1, read on the forward strand.
AAGGTTGGTGGGGTAGTGTTTATGTAAAAGCTTGAAGGAGATTTCTTCAACTTTATTAGTCATTAGATTGATGAGGTAAGATCCTAAAGTATCTTTGTGTGTTAGTGGGATGTAAGATTCTCCGGTCACAGAGGCTGGCTGATAAAAAAAATATTCAGGAGGAAAACAGATTGTCTGAGCTGTGTGATTTGGGAAAAGTGGGAAGTGAATCCCATTTCTTTTTGTATTATGCGTAGCATGATTTTCCGTGAAATGCCTCATCATAATTATGAAATATTTACAGATTAATAATTGGAATGGTTGTTTAATTTTGAAGTTTGCTAACTTTGTCTCAAAAGCCTGGAGAAGGCAAGATGGATTATTCAATTATTCATTTAGAAATCTTGTTGTAGACTGGTTTTCTTTATTTTTGTGTGAGTTTTTTTAAAGTTTTGTTTGAAAATATAGACGCAGCATTCTGGACCTGGCTTATATTCACTTTGTAGTATCTTGTCAGCCCATGAACGTAGTATGTGTACAGGAGGTGTCCACATACTTTCGGCCATATAGTGTATCTCTCCTCTGTTTTCTAGTCACATAGCTGAGCCAATCTATCGCTCTCTCTCTCTGTGCCAACACCTCCCCTTTTTTCTTATTTCTCGCTCCACCTCTTTCACTCCATCCCCTATCTCTCTCTCTCTCTCTCTCTCTGTTTCTCGTTCTAACTCGATCTCCCTCTCTCTGTCTCTGGCTTCTGATTGGCTGCTTTCTGCCTGGCTCTTTATGAATTGAACAGCAGCAGTTGGATGCGACTGACTGGAAGCTAATCAACACAGCGAATGCTCTCTCTCTCTCTCTCTCTCTCTCTCTCTCTCCCTCTCTGTTTCTCACACACACACACACACACACACACACACACACACACACACACACACACACACAAATATAGTATATACACATGCTCATTGGCAATAGTCAAATCTTTTAATGAAATGTGTAGAGGTGCTCATACACACTTTCTTCCTCTCTCTCTCACTCTCACAAACATGCATGCTTGCACACTCATGATCACACACACACACACATACACACACACACACACACAGCCTGCTTTGTCAACAGCTCACGTAGCGTGGTGCACTCAGGCGAGTTTTCACACACACACATAGTGTACGACACACTCTCTCTCTTTCTTGTCTTCTGTCACTCTCTCGTTCACCCTCAGCCGCAATCACATGCCGAGCTTCACACACACACACACACACACACACACGCACATAGACATGCAGTCACACACTCCGGGATGCAGACGGCTTCAGTGATGCTGTGACGCTCTGCCCTTTCTCTCTCTCTCACACACACTTTCTCGGTTGTCCCTCGTCTTGCACACTCACATGCTTTAACACACAAGACACACACCTCGTCAGCCTCTCTCTCAGTCAGTCAGTCAGTCAGTCAGTCAGTCAGTCACTGTGTGTGTGTGTTGGTGGAATGAGGCGGTGATGTTTTGGGACAGGAAGAATAGTATGGGTAATTCCCAACGACGGCCCAAAGGAAGACACAGACCCAAATCTGCAACAGGTACTTTATCTTTCTATATTTTGTATGTATTTTATTTTGTCTCTATCTGCCTGTCTGTCTGTCTTTGCATCCCTCCATCTGTCTGATCTGTGTAGTGTTGGTTTTCCATTCAATGCATCCTTCCATCCAAAATATCTCTTATTCAGGTGTCTGACATCCATGCATCCCTCTTTTCACCCCTCCGTCCATTCATCTTTCCTCCGTTTATCTGGCACACACACACAGTCATCCATCTCTCTATCTATTGATAAGTGTCTCACGTCCATGCTTCCCTCCTTCAAACCAACTATGCATCTTTCATTCATTTTACACACACATGCTGACAAGCCTACAGTCATTCACGCAACTATGTATTTATCTGTCTATCTAGTATTGTTATGACATCCGTCTTCTGATTTCCCCAACCCCCCATACACCTTTCCTCCATACATCTTACACACATGTGCACACCTAACTTGGCAAGCTTCAATGTATTCATCTGTCTGTCTATTGGTCTATCTAGTATTGCTTTTGCACCCAGTCCATTGTTGCGTCCATTTATCTCCCAATTTCTGCATCCCAAATGACTCATTCAGATGCCACACGCCCATGTAACCTTCTTTTCACCCCTCCATCCACTCATCCATCCATGGATCTTTTCCTCCGTCCATCCTATACACACATGCACTTGGCAAGCCTCCATTCATTCGCCTATCTACCTATCCATTGATCTTTCTATCTGTTACTGGTTTTCCATCCAATGATCCAGTGTTTCCTTTTGTCCATTTATCTCCAAATTTCTCCATCCCACCATCTGAAATGTCTCATATTCAGGTGTTTTATGTCCTTGCATCTGTCTTTTCATCCCTCTGTCAACCCATCCGTTCATCCATGCATCTTTTCCTCAATTTACTCTACACACACATGCTGGCAAGCCTACATTCATTCCAGATCTATTTATCTTGTATTGTTTTGGCATCCAATCTGCTGTTCCGTCCATTTATCCACCGATTTCTGCATCCCTCCATCCAAAATGTGTCATATTAGAGTGTTTCACGTCCATACATCCCTCTTTTTACCCTTCCTTCAAACCAACTATGCAGTTTTTCTTCCATTCATTTTACAAACATGCTGCCAAACCTCCATTCATTCCATATCTACAGTATATATCTAATATTGTTTTGCCATCCAATTCATTTTTCCGTCCAGTTATCTCCCAATTTTCCATCCCTCTATCCAAAACATTTCATGTCCATGCATGCTTTTTTCATCCATCCATCTTCTCCTCCAGTCATCTTTTCCTTCGTCTGGGTTGCCAGGTTTGAATGAACTAGGTCAATTGGTCTTTTGCCTCTTGGCGTGCGACTGGGCTGAGAGACTGTATGTGTGTCTCTCTGTTTGTGTGTGTGTGTGTCCTATACAATTGTAGCTTTTGGTATACTGCTGCTGAGCTGAAAGTGTGTCTGGGGGTGCAAATACTAAGGTTTTATGTTTCACACATTTTGCATACCCCTGCCACATGCTGCAGTCTCATGCACACGTGTGTTAGAGTGTGTGATTGCTCGGCTGCACTGCCACGTCCTGTATGTTTGGATGGGGTTACTAGTGGGCTCTTTAATTATCTCTGAGAGCGAGTGAGGTAGAGATAGCGGCGGGAGGGAAAGAGAGCGAGGGGAAGGGAAACGATAGAGAAGCAGAGATGACAGCCCTGTAAATCTGCCCCTCTTTCTTGCTCGCCGGACGATAAAGGATGAGAGGAGAAAGAGGAGGGGAAGGAGAGGATGGAGTGAGAGAGGGCACAGCGGGATGTGAGGAAGAGGATGAAGTAGAAAGAAGGAGAGAGGAGGGGGTGAGGAGGAAAGGAGGGAGAACGAGGGGGAGAGTGAGGAAAGGAAGGAAGAAAATCAGAGGAAATGAAACAAATAGGGGGATGAGTGATTTTTGGAGCTGGACATGAACGACGGACAGGCAGGCATGATGAAGGACTTGGTGGATGGGGGTGGGGGTGGATGTTGCATTAAAAATACACATGCAAAGTGTTTATTTCATGCTGCAGAGCTGCACAGTGCACACAGTGCCACCCGAGAGTAAACACACCCATATGCTCACTCTCTTTCTCTGTCCACACATACTATATGCATATCCCCTGGAGAACGGTGTGTGTGTGTGTGTGTGTGCATGCAGTACAGTATGTATGTAACCTTTAACACAAGCCGACAGCCAACCAGCCTGCACACACCTGCTGTGGTGCAATAATCAGCACAAGACGCTTCCCGATACATTTGACCTTGACTTTAATCAGCATCCGAAGCAAATTTATCTCCTTCAGACGTGATGGTCACATTACTGTCACCAGGTGCTGCGTTATGTTCCAGACAGTGTAATTTGCTGTGATTACTAGTACGATGATGATACCGTCAGGGACAAGAGGCGTAATTGATGCTTAATGGGTAGAAGGAGGAAGTGCATTTTTCATGAATGAAGGAGACTGTCCTCACCAGAAGAACAACAGCACTGGTCATTCAGTCAAACAAAACTAAACAAAACGACCTATGTTGACGTTTTCCTGCAAAGCTCTTGTGGCTTTTGTTAATAATGAATATTGTCTCTGTGAGGCAAAGACGAATGCTTTATGATGTTATGACGCAGCAAAACCTCATAGGGAGGAAGTTGGGGTGGATGTACAAAGTGTCGTTGAGATGGCTGTTCACTTCATGTCTCCTCCCAACAGCATTAGCAAACATTGGCTTCTTTTCACAATTGTTCCAGAACCTCAAACAAGCACGATCAGATGCTCAGAAAACAGCTACTACTGTAAGTGGACCTTTGGGTTTGAATTGTTTTGTCTAATATTTCCATGGTCAAGAATGAACTTTGATGTCAAACTTTTAAGCCAGCACAGGGAAGGAACCAGATGCATAAAAGTCTGTGTAGATTCAGGACTAAAACGTATGCCCGGTTCTGTTTTATAAATCGAAATCATTGTGGAACTGGGCGCACCTGCAGGAGCCTCATTTCCACTTCCACAGTTTGCCATAAATGGATGTAGAAACGCCCTTAAACATCCATTTGCATATTGATACTCCACCACTCATTAGACCCGTCAATGAGAAGAACGCGCTGCTGTGGCTATTTATAGGCTTACTGGGATTGTTTTGTCAAATTTAACCAAGTAGTTTTTTAACCTTGACCATGATCTTTGGCAGATCTGGTCTGTGACTTTTTCTTTACATATATATATTTTGTCACCATTTTTGGTGCCTGCGTCCTCATTGCTGTGGTGTTGCTGGACTGAGCTACCCAGAAATCACCTGTCAATCAAACAGCGTGGGCAGGTCTGTGATTTTTCTTTCTTTCTTGGATTTTCTGTTGGAGGAGTTTACATTTCCTCTTTGCTCGGTCTGTTCAGTTGTTACTGCTCGTATTAACTGCCTCTTTCTTCCTGTTTTGGTTATCTTCCATTTATGTCTTCTTCGGCTTATTACAAACAAACTGAAAACAACAAATGCAACACTTACTGTACAGCAGAGCTCTTTTCAGGACAGACCTCCAGAGTCCATTTACGTAAAGAGACGATTTCTACTCTTTTTACTTTCTCTATTCGTTTTTGTCTGGCGCCCTCTCCATCTCCTGGTATTTTTTTTAAACTTGTTTCTCTTCATGTTTTTCTTTATCCCTCATACATTCTTGTCTTCTCCCTTCTGTTATACTGACAAACATCTCCCTTTATGTTTTTCTCTTCTGCTGGGATTGGACTACACAATGTTAGCCCGAGTCAGACTGATGTGACAGATGCGTGACGTCGACAGTTTGTTGTTTTGTCCCATGTCGTGTTTTATACCAAAAGACAACCGATTGTGCATCTAGGACAGACCTTTGCAGATAATTCAGGTTGTAAGACCACAAGCTAGGATTTGTCAGGGTTCAGTGTGTAGTCTGACATCTCTTGGCCAATTCATCATGATTGCCTAATCTGACAGCTAGTGACCGTCATCTCCCAGGAGTCTCACTTCATCTTTCTTTTCTTTTATACCTATTCTCTCCTCTCCATCCTCTTCCCTCTGTCCCATGCTCTTCCTTTTACTCTTTCCTTCTGTTTCGACTCCATTTCCATTGTTTCTCCATTGTCACTTCATTTTCCCCCCCTTCTCTCATCTTCATTTTTGGCTGTTGCCAGGGTGCTGATGCTTTTGCAAATTAAACACAGTGATTGTAGGTTCATCTATATGATGCCTCTACTTCTGTGCTCTTCAGCTGCTATACAACCATTGTCTTAGTGATCACCCGATAACACTCTTCTTCCTTTGTTCTAGTTTCCGTGCTCAAAAATACAAAAAAAATGTTCACTACTTTTCTTCTTCTTTGTCATTATTTGATCTTTTCTCATTCACTCGCTCATATTAATAGGCATGAACGACCATACACACACACACACACACACACACACACACACACACACACACTGAACACGTTCATTCATATATTTCCAGATCGATGATGTCATTTTCAGCACAGCCAGCACCCTGCAGCAAGAGAGAGAAATAGGGAGAGAGAGGGAGAGAAAAAGAAGGGGTGTGTGTTGAGATAATTGGATGGAAGCGAGGAGGAGGAGGAGGGTTTAGAGAAAGAATTTGAGAGATCTGAGGCAAGATACGAGATGTGAGGAAGAGCAGCGTGAGAGGAGAGAAATGTAGGACGATAAAGGGAGAGAGAGATGGAAGATGCTCAAAGAGAGACAAAGGAAGCAGACGAGAGAAGAAGAAGAAGTAGGGGAGAAGGAATGGGAGGACACAGGAAACAGCGCCTGGGAGTCTGTGGCCGAGGCTGCTGCTGCCATGGCAACCGTACAGGTGTTAAAGCAGGTCAATTGAATGCCGGTCGGCACTCTGCCAGTGACAAACAAGCACGTGTGTGTTTGCGTGAGTGTGTGTGTGTCTGTGGGTGCTTTCACTGGTTTCTCCATTCATTAACAACAGAGTGTCTGTCGCCTACTGATCTGTTTGTCGCATGGCGGGCGTGTCACATGTCGCGATTCGCGGTTTGCTCTGCTGACTGGTCTTACATGTGAAGGGTGTGTCTCAAGTCAAAGCTGTGTGTTTCTGATGACATTAAGTGAATATTCAAAATTTCAAATTGTAATGTCATGAAATCACCAAAAAGCAGTGGTGGGGGAAGTATTCAGATCCTTTACTTAAGTAAAAGTACTAGAACCACACTGTAAAAACATTGAAAATGTTACTGAAGTAAAAGTATGTAAGTATAATCAGAAAAATGTACTTCAAGTATTAAAAGTAAAAGTACTCAATGCAAAATGTCCCCTATCACTGTTATACTATTATATATTATATCATTATATTCTTATTGCTCGTGCATTAATGTAAAAGCAGGATGTTACTGCTGTAGTTGGTTGAGGTGGAGCTCATTTTGAACTATTTTGTATCGGACTGCAACTAACGATTATTTTCATTATGGATTCATCTGCTGATTATTTACTCCATTAACCGATTAACTGATTGTCTGGTTTGTAAAAAATCTGAAAATAGTGAGAAATGTCGTCACAATGACCCAGAGCCCAAAGTGACGCCTTCACAATGTTTTGTTTTGTCCAACCAATAGCACAAAATTCAAAATGATTAAAAAAATAAATGAAAAGTATTAAAATTATTAAAAGGAAACGCAGCAGATCTTCACATTTGAGAAGCTGGATCCGTGAAATGTGTTTGCATGAAATATGACATGTTATAACAAACATCAAATTTCAGCACTTTAAAATCTTAATTTGTAAAGTAACTAGTAACTAAAGCTGTCAGAGTAGAAAGTGGCATTAAAAGAAAAGACTCAAGTAAAGTACAAGTACCTCAAATTTGTACTTAAGTAGAGTACTTGAGTAAATGTACTTAGTTACATTCCCCCACTGCCAACGAGACTCTGGGGAGAGGCATTTATAGGTGCAGCTAATCCTGATATTATCAGCATTCGATATCTGCTCAGTCACCCTGTTTGATTAGATCAAACTATAAAAAAGAACAACAGTATAAAAGAATATCGAATAGGCAATGTTTTGATTTGGTCTTGAAAATGCTTGTACTTGTCTCAGACTTCACTTAACTGGACCTGGGTTCAGCCTTGTTTATCTCCTCTACAATGCAGATTGTGTGTCTTATTGCAGGCTGTTATTAGCTTATATCCCTCTTCTTGCTCATCAAAATTAATGGTGTTTGCAACAAAGGAGGATGGAAACAATTAAGAGCAGATGCTGCTATAAGATTGAACTGAAGCCTTGTGCAAAATGTTAAATGATTTTGTGTTTTCTGGTCATTTAGGGAAAAGAGTACAAGAAAGGATCATAACAAGACTGTTGTTGTAACATGGTAACATGTATATTATCAAATTCTTTCAGCTGCTATTTGATCCTAATATATGCCATAACGTAGAAAGAAAACAGAAATATAAGCAGTAGTATGAAGATCATGACCAGAACGGATGTGCTTTTTGATAAATTAGCTTTAAGGATTTACTAACGGCGTAAAAACTGCATTGAACCCTCATAAACTATGATTAAGTGAGTGTTACAGAAATAGTTGGCTGTGTGGACTGAAAGTTAATACTGGCCTGTAACATGTTCAATGAGCCTTGCAGTTATCTTTTTTTTTTTTTTCCTTGTGGTCAAACTTTTCTTTATCATGACACTGAACCAGTACTGGCTTGTTAGTGGAAATCTATTTGGAGAGGTTTGTGTCTGTGGAAAAAGAAAAACCTGGAAAAAGTTATAAAGTTCAGAGGGTTACATGCACATTGGCTAAACACCAACAACAATTTCTATCGTCACAAACAAATGTTTGGCTCATTATCAGAAAACATACCTTTAAAATCACCCATTTTCTGCCTTTTTTTCAATTTCTACAGATCACAGTCGCCATAATTGTAATCATTTCTGCAACCTTGTAAAATGGCTGCATTTAGATAGCACGTTTATCCAAAGCGCTTTACAATTTGCCTCTCATTCACCCATTCAAACACACACACGCTCTCACACCAATGGCAGCGAGCTACCATGCAAGGTGCTGGCCTGACCACCCGGAGCAATTTGGGGTTCAGTGTCTTGCCCAAGGACACTTTATCATGTGGACAGGAGGAGCCGGGGACTGAACCACCAACCCTGTGATTAGTGGACAACCTGCCTGCTCTACCTCCTTAGCCACAAATATGTAATCCAGTACTTTCTTTTGGTTGCATAGCAACACTGAGACTGGCCAGTGTTTCTCTATTGTCTCAAAGGTCTCAAAAATGCATGAGACCAGATGAGACATTTTTAATTCATCCCGGGAAGACTTGCTGCGCAGCCCCTCTTCTCCTCCAGAACAGTGATTTTCCTGCACCGCTGTGCTTTAAATCCAGTTTCATAGGAGCCGCCGAGTGCAGCCGCAGTCTTAATGGTGACTGAGCAGCTTCTCTGCCGCTGTCGGAAGTTTAGTGCCTTGCTGAGAGGAACCTCAGCTGTTGTATTTAACGTTGAAGAGAGCATTAATCATTTGCTCTCTCTGTGGTGGAGATCTGCAAACTCAGCGCCCTCACAGTCCCAGGCCGGCTTCGCCAACACTTAGGCTGCCGTGGCTTCCAGATATCAGGTATTAATAAGACCTGTCATCGACTGTGTTGCCTTAAGTCTTCCTTTGTCTGGTCTTTTTTCTGCACGGCACGCTCACTGCTGTCTACTGTATAGCTTTCATTGTATACATTCTTTCCGTTGTGTTTTGCTTGCTTGCTTGCAGGGACTCATACCGGACCATACCCATGGAAAATCTACTCGAACCCCAAGTGCATAGATGATTAATAAAAAAACAAATTCTCCTGCGATGATTATGATGCACCACCTGAGTGGACCTGAGAGCTGACAGCGAGTAACCACACGGATATTACACATGCCGCATTATCATAAGACAGTTTTGAAAGAATAACTTCATCAGCTGAAAAGATTGTTTTTGCTGACCTCCACTGGTTGAAATTCTCACTTTGCTGCAGTGATGTAGAGGTGCACTCCCAGGGTGCGGTCAGTTCACCGTGACATTACTGTTTTGGCGTGGTTACAGGTGCAACAAAGTACATTTCTGAGAGGTGCCGCAGACCTAAAACTTTCAACCAGAGGAGGTCAGCAAAATGATGCTTTTCATCTTGGTGTAATGTTACTCTTGAAACATACATGCAAGATGTTTATTTGTACCTCAGTAATTAGCAGAAAGCTTGTTGGGTTCACAGTGAATTCATTTTATTTGCATTCTCTATTTTCAAATCTACTTCAACGGCAACCAGAGCACTTCTTAATGTCTCTCTTGGCTGTGTTTATTTTCAGTCCACTAGCTAACGCTGATTATACTGTATAGCTTGCGGGATACATACTGTAGCATAATGCTCTTTGTGACCTCTTGCTCTCTTATTTCCTAACAACAGTCAGCTATCTGAATTCAATGCATTCACTTACACAAACACAGTACAGATGCACAATCACACACATATTTCCCTGCATATGCAGTTGACACTTAATGACACTCAATACAAACAAAACAAAACATTTTTCAAACTTCAATTTCATTTTGGAAATATGGATCTCTGTGTGTATCTGTATATTACCCAGCTCTTTGTTTCATGTTTTCTGTGTTATTGCTTCCACATTTTAAAACTGCAGAACAATTTTCTGTTGTTAAAGCAACACGTCAAAGTCAAGGGATCTGTTATAATTCGGATCGTGATGTTATAAAGGAAAGTTTGAATCAACCCTAACACACCGTATGCATGCATGAACACAATGTGTGAGTGCTGTTGGTCACTCTTGTCACCTCCAGTGTTTACAGGAAGTAACTGTTGAGGAGAGGAAGGAAAGGAGCCGGGCTGCACTGACAATAGACATGATGGAGGAGAGGAAAGGGGGCATTATGGTCTAAATATTGTTGCACTCTGTTTTTTGAGGAGAATAATTTTTATGTGGTTCCTAACTGAGAATAATAACAAACTATTAATGAAATAGTTTTGTTGGTCTTCTTTAGATGAAAGCTGTAAGTAAAGTAAAGATTATCTACATCAACTACAAGAGAAGTCCAAGGCTGAGCAAAGGCAAGAAGGAGTTATTTAGTTCTGCCATAACAAATCAGCAGCGAGTGACACATCCATCCCGCTGATGAGCGAATGACCGTGATCGATTAAATGTCGAATCAAGCGTTTTTTATTTCAGTTAGTCAACTTACAACGTGCAGTTCATCCACACGTGTCACTATTTTTTGTGGCTCTGATTGGACGATGTTTTCTCCAACTAGGGTATTTTAGAATTTAGTGCAACATCAGACCTTTTCTGAACAAATCGGAGATGCGGGCTGCAATTCAGATGGTGTAGCAAACTTGTTCCTCTACTTTTAAACAAGTGACCCACATGATCAAGTCATGTCCAAGATGTCTGAACTCAAGTACTACTGCTCTGCTTTGGATTATGTTACTCCCTGACTTTGTTGAAGTTTGTTATTACTTTTTCTGGCACTTTTAATCACCAAAACTCCATGTGCTGATGAAGACCGTAAGATAAGGTTGAAAGCTTCCGAAAACCCCCAGATTACATTCAACCCCAATTTTAACATAATTTCTTTCTACAAAAAACGCATTGCATATAGTTTGTAAAACATTGTGGTTATTGTGAAAAAACTGTTGTTAAGTATGGTTAAGGTTAGGGAAAATCAGCTACAGCGAGCAGTGATCTAATTGATGCAAACTGCTGTCTACCACTTAAAGGTCAGATGTGCTACACAGCCATTTACCACTTTAGTAAAACTACTTCCTTCGTTGACACAGAAAGTTGGAAATAAATTGTGTGCCATCCAATATGAGCGTAATTTGTAGGGATACTGGGCTGTCTATCTACAGTCAATACTTGGATAACTTTATGCTCTTTCATTCTCATCACTTATTGGGTACATTGACCACCTGACCGATCTCTTGCACACTTTGTAGATTCCTTTAAGGTGAGAGCTGGAGGGGAGAGAAGGGAAGGAGTAGGGGAAGTGCTAGGAGGGGAGAGGAAGAAAGAAATAAAGACGGGGGAGGCACAGCACCCGGCACCATCAGTTTCCTCCCTTTCTCTGCTCTCATACCATGAGAGCAAACTTTCTGCACTGTTTCTTTCTTTCTTGCCTTCTATTCTGTCTTCTCCCCCTCTCTCCCTCTATATCTCTTCCCCTTTGCCTGCTGAAACGCTCGTAGCCACAGCCTGAATGAGTCACTGGGTTTACCTCAGTAGGCAGCTGTCCTCTCCTCCTCTTCTCCTCTTCTTTCCCCTGTGCACTTTTCCCTCCGAGTTTACGTGTGTGTGTGTGTGTGATAGTTTCTGTGCCGGAGAGAGTTTAGGAATATAGACATGGACGTTTTCTGGGCCAGGCCAGGTAAGAGACACTGAGAATGGTTTATTTTTTGAAGGGAGGGGGGATTGAGGGATTTATGTGAAAGGAATCAGAGTTTTGAGAAGTTGGAGCAGGGAGCGGAGTGGTACTGAAATGAAGAGGGCAGCTTCTTCTCACGATAAGAAAAGCACCCGAATGTTTCACATGACATTCGTGAGGGTAGCGTAACCATGTGTTTGCATCATTTCTATGAGTTAACATGTAGCTTTATATGCATTTTTTGTGGTATTTTGAGGCACATTTATGGCCAAAACGTCACACATTGCAGGAGCATCATAGCTACTGGTTAATGTGTGTGTGTGTGTGTGTGTGTGTGTGTGTGTGTGTGTGTGTGTGTGTGTGTGTGTGTGTGTGTTGAGGTTTGGCATGAAACTTTTCACAGTTTTGAGAGGCAGGAGCAATGTAATACCTGGTGTTTGTCATAAAGCTGATGAATTTCACAGGTTGTTAAAAAAGGGAAGCAGTTTGTGTTACAGAAAAGCATGAAAATATACAGTAAATAACAAACATTAGTATCTTCTTAACTTCTTGTTTTGAAAAGAAAACCCTATTGGACAGCTTTAAAAATCTTAAATTAACCACTTAATATACAGTTTTCCCCTTTTATTTCCACTTAAGTAGCTTCATGAATGGAAAAAATCATCAGTCTGACAATTTTATTGTTCCAGCTCTTCATTGAAGCTATGGGATGTTTACACTGAGTGAAATATTTAAACATGGCTGATCAAATGGAAATATTCTAGATGTCTTGTGTATCTTTTTTATACACATTTCCCCAAATGTCAGCCTCACATTTTTGGCATCTTTGGAAACTTTCAGATCTCCCCTAGAATTTAAAATGAAGTTCTGCGGAATTGAACCATATTTGGTTTCACAGCAAACAATAAACATGCGGTCATGCTCAAGTTTTGATTGCAGACTTGCATGCTTACATGAGACAGACAGACAACTTAGTGTGTGTTTCTGTGTGTGTGTGTGTGTGTGTGTGTGTGTGTGTGTGTCACCACCTCTGAAAGGCTCTTTGTATGTCGAGGAGCCTACACTTTGCACTTTATCTTCACATGTGCCTGTTACGTTGCTTCAAGGTCTACTGAGGTCATTTGTGGGTGTGTGTGCGTGTTGCATAATACACACACACACATTGGTTTGACTATGTTGCTGAAAGTGCATTTTGAATCTGGCTTGGTCACAGTGTGGTTTTGTGCTCAGCTACAAGGGTTTCCAATAGGGCAATTATTATAATATCCAATACACACACACACACACACACACACACACACACACACACACACACACACACACACAGAGACACACAGCTGAGGCTTAGCTTTCTACCATTTTACACTCCAGTATGGAAAAATGAAGACATGAACCATGACACACACATATGCTGCAGTAGTAGCACATATATATATATACAGTATTTCACATACTTATACATAATGCTCAGTTCCACGATAGCACACTTACACACACGCATGCTTCACTGATTATCTCACTCTCTCTCTCTCTCTCTCATTCTCTGTCTATGTCTCTCGCCCTCGCCCCGCCGCTGCCCAATTTAATGTGAAAATGAAAGGGAAAGAAATCAAGTCTCATCGAATTTTTATGCATATGAGTTGCTAAATGCGGCGCCTCAATTGTCGGATCAGCCCGGCTGCAACGCATGATGAATAGAGTGATTGGTGTGAACCCGAGGAGACAGGCAAGAGGAGGGTAGGAATGAAAGGAAGTGAAGCAGAGAGGAGTGAAAACCTGTTTGTAATGAAGTTACTTGCTTTGCAGTCCGCTGAAGCAGAATTAAGTGAAGGATGACAGAGTGAAGCAAAGAAGATGGAGAGAGGAGGATGGAGAGGACAGTGAGAAGGACAGAGCTTTAGCTTAAGGTTACAGAAGAAACAATAGAGAGAAAGAGCAGGTGATTTGTGCAGAGATAACAAGGTGGACAGTAGACAGGCGCAATGCAATTGCACTTTCTCCCTCAAACCGACACATGAGCCTGTACATTTCTGGTGATTTGCCTGTATTGTTTACATACTTGGCTGTGTGTATGTGTGTGTGTGTGTGTGTGTGTGTGTGTGTATAGCTCAGTGTGTAAATGATGGCTTTGACCTGCGAGTGACTTTCCCTCAAGTGTTTTGGCTCCATATCAGTGAGAGAGAACGACTCCAACAGTCTCTTTCTGTTTTTCAATACTTTTTTGTCATCAGTTAACCAGCAGACATTTGCTTTCACGCCAAGAGTTAAAGCATCAATACATCTCTCATGTCTGTGTGCTAAATGTGAAGCTTGAGCCAGCTATGATTAGCCTAGCTTAGACTGGAAGCACAGGGGAAACAGCTAGCCTGGTTCCCTGTAAAGCCACAAATAACTACTTTTTACATTCTGTTTGTGTACGGAAAACCAAAACAGATACAACATGTTAATTAATGAGCTTTAGAGGTGGTGGTAGGCATTTATTTTTATTACTTTGGAGAAAGCAAGGCTAACTTTCCCCCCCTGCTTCCAGTCTTAAGGCTAAGCTAGGCTAATCGCCTCCTGGCTCTGGCTTCATACTTAACTCACGGACGTCAGTGTGGTATCGATCTTCTCATTTAACTCTTTCCATAACAGTGAATGTGTATTTCCCCAAAATGTCGCACTATTCAATTAATATAAAATGTATAAATGTGCTATTTTTTTTTTACTTTCATAAGAGTAAATACAGATATTTTTTAGATTTGTTTAGTTTGGACATTTATCAACAAGAAGTCTAATAATTGAACATTTAATACATTTATTGAGCAAAAATGCCAGACATTCTCTGGTTCCAACTTCTCGAATGTGAGAATTTGTGGCTTTTCTGTTTTATATCTTTGTAAATTGATAGAGTTCAATATATATATTTACTATTGTATATAAATAAATAAATGAATAAATGTCTCTTTTGCTACTTTTCACCCTCAAATGTTGAAAATCAGTAATTCAACCTACACCTTGATTTGCTGCTATAAATACTTAATGTGTAGACGCTCTTTCATTAGAGAATACCCCTGGCTGTTTAAAGTATCGATATTTAAAAGTTAAAAAAAATAAAGATCTCTTAAATTTGAATTAAATTTTTTTTAATCAAAATATATACTGATCAGGACGTTTTGCAGCAGAAAAAATAAACTTGTCAGTACTCTGTGGTGGACAAACGATGTAATGGAGACACAGTTTTTAAATGAACTTAAACATATCTTTGGTATTAAGGTATTTAGGTTGTTTGGAATACAAAAAAAAAGACAGCTGGTCAGGTGCTTTTAAGAAAATTGTTCTGTTACAAGCTCATCAGATTACCGCAGATTGATTTGCGTTTATTAGAGCTGTCTGTCTGGTGAACAGGAAATAGATGGAGGGCTGTTTCCTGCAAATTCTTCTCAGAGACAATGGCTCCTGGAAGTAATCTGACCGAGACAGCACAGTCCTCTAGGGCCAATATGTGTGTGTATGTTTGTGTGTGTGTGTGTGTGTGTGTGTGTGTGTATGTGTGTTGGCGTGTGGTGTCATGGGAGGTGGTCTGTGCAACATCAACCCCCGGGAAGTCCAGACACACACGTACATTGACACAGTGTGGGAATATTAGGATGAAAAGAAAACACATTCTTTATGAACAGCGTTGTGGAAGTGAGTCAGAGCGCAGTGGGAGCTGGTATTGGTCGCTAGGTACCAGTGGGGCTTGTAGTTTGCTGTCAGACAAGGTTAACGCTACCAAAGCAGGCTGGAACTATAGGAAGTGGTGCCAAAACAAATCTGAGGGCCTGGCAGCTGGCGATAAGGTGCCCGTGGGAATTGTAGTCTGCTCTAACAGATGAGGCCAACTGTCAAAGTGGGCCAGACAGGAAATGCAGCTGTGGATCTAGAGCTCCAATAGAAACAAAATTATTATTATAAGAATTAATCTAATTGGCAGCTACGGTAGTATAGGTTTTGGTTGATCTACAAGACCCTAAAATCCTCCAAAGAGAGGATCTGAGAGGAGCTGCAGAGTTGGCAATAATTCTCTGTCAGGTCATCACTACGAGCATCCTCTTTAAGATTACATTTGATCCATAGTTAATATAAATATATTGATTGGTACAGCTTTAGAGTTTCTTTGGCTGCCACCTTTTAGCTTAATCATTTGTTAAATATCTCCTACTTTGCTTTTTGTCCCCTTCTCTTGTCATAAGGGGGTTTATAAGTATGAATGAATGAGTGTCCACATCTGTTATCCAGCTGTTTGTGGTTGGAATACAAAAATCAACCGCTTCATCTCTGACCTGGTGGGAAGTTTATCACAAGTCAAAACTCAGACTAAACACTTTTATGCCCACGGTGTAGAAAACCCTTGTAGTTGCTAAAGTGTCTTTTGTGGAAATGAATACATTTTGGATTACAGTTTGTTGGATGTCAGAAGGCCAAAATAAAAGCACAGTATGTCTCTTCCCGTTAAAGCAGTGGGACTAGTCCTCGCCGCCGGTTGTTGCAGTTTGCAGCATAAAATATTAAAAGCATCGCAAGTGTTGTTCAGCATAAAATGTTAAAGCGACATCATGTATTGTGGTCGCGTTGTGTTTAAAAGCAAAGACAAACCTCACTAGTATGTATGATGTGTCAGGCAGGTTGCTGTGTGCTGTGTGAAACTGTCCACTGCGTAAAGCGTTTTCCTGTTGCGTTTAAGAGAAACACTCTCAGTAGGAAACAGGATTCACTTCAAACTGTTGCCATCCAACTCCTCAGTGGATTCTGACGTCTCTTTCTCTTTCTCGTTATCATTTTCAGTCTTTTTAAAACTTTTATTTTGAAATTTTGTGTAGCTGGGTGATGATTTTTGCTTGGAAGGGAGTTGACAGCTGTTCTGTGTGTGCGTGTGTGTGTGTGTGTGTGTGCAGTACACCTTGGACCATCTGTGTCCCAGTGTATACAGCAGTAGGGCATATGTATTTACTACAGAGTCTGTGTGTGTGTATGTGTGTGTGAGGTAAAGCGATAAAGGAAGACTGATGGACTACAGCAGGACGAGTGCGCACTGACCTCCACTGATGGGGTCAAAAGGTCACGGAGAGGGACCTTGGTTGAGGTTAGACTGCGTGTGTGTGTGTGTGTGTTAGAGAGAGAGAGAGGCCGAAAGTGAATTGGGCAGGGTTGTGAAGAGGAATGGGTATAGCCATTGACCTTGGAAACCTGCGACATCACTTTCTGTCTGTTTGCCGCAGTCTTTTCCTCTTGGGCGAGAGGTGGGACACATACACCGATACAAACTCTACCTCGGTTTCCCATGTGTGCACACACGCACGCACGCACACATACACACACAAACTTCCTGACCTCTGGAAGAAGTAGCTGAATCAGCCTTGAGGGCCCTGCCCAGTGATATCTGCAGTATGTGTGTGCTATCAATCACTGTGATAAATAATCGGTGACTGTGTGTGTGTGTGTGTGTGTGTGTGTGTGTGTGTGTGTGTGTGTATGCTGTGTGTTTGGTGTCTGAATTTACAGCTGCAGTCGGTGAAGTGACACAGTCCATCCTAACAGTCTGGACTTGAGTTAGTGTTTAGAAGTTACAGAGTACGCTGAGTGAGAATATATCTGGAGGTTTGATGGCGAAAAGTGACGTTTTGGGCAGAAGTGAGTTTTGTGTATTGCTGGAAATCTAACGATGAGTGCTTTCAGATTTGTGATCATAATAACTTAAAAAGAAAGAAAATGTACATTAAAAAAAAAGAAATACAACGTCTAAAGCCGAAAACTTGGATTACCTTTAGAGTGAAAATATATGTGATTAGAAAATATCACAAATACCAAGATTTGAGGAAAAATTGTTGATATTCAAACATTTGAAGTTTTACTTTAAAGTTAATTCTTGACCTTGGAAACAACAGCCGACAAAACGATGTCAGCTCAAGGTCCACTTACTGGCTTGTTCTGAACTTTTTGCCATATCACGTGGTCTTCATCAGCAGACGGAGTTTGCTCAATTGTCACTGAGCTTGAAATGTTCAAACTGAACTTTTACTCAACTGAGCAAACTCCCTCTGCTGATTAAGACCATGTCATATGGTCGAAAGCTCAGAAACAAGCTAGTAAGTGGAACTTGAGTGCAGATTGCTTTGGCAAGAAATGGCACCTACTATGAGTTTGTGTACTTTTGTCTTATTAAAAACAAAGTTTTCGCGCCTGTTTATTTAAGTTTTAGGTTTTTTTTAAGTTAGACTGAGCACTTTTTTTTAAGGTTGTACTAAATGACTTGTTAAGGTAAGGCTGGTCATGGTTTTGCTGACTTTTAAGTGAAAACAAAAACCTGGTTGAGTCCGATCTGGTTCGCTGTTTTTTATACATATCAGAGGAAAGACATTTCTTTTTGTTTCTATGAGGACATTAGGCAAAAGATTTTGGTTAAGAGTAGTGACAAAGCTATGTTGAGGTGGGACATTATACAGCTGAGGAATAAACTACTATTGTTGATGTAAATGCAAGATGACAGTACATTTAAACAGAAAATGTGCTGCATATCGGCAAGCTGATATGCCAATATATTGGATGAGCACTAATAATAACCATAAACAAAAGTGACCATAGTTAAAGAACAAAGTCTGGCCTGTTGGATTGAAGTGTCAAATGTGCAGTAGAAGCGCTGCAAGTCTTGTTTGTGATCATCTCATTTGTTTATGGTAATCATACCAGTGCCTCAGCATGAATCTGTTACTAATTTGTTGTTGTTAAATGCTCCACACAGCACCTTCAAACAGTCTACATGCCTGTAAAGCAAGCAAGTATCTGCGAGTTGGGCCGCTGCTGACCTCATTTTGACTTAAATGATGTGAGATTATCACTGAAGGAGAGTTTTAAGGGGATCTGAAGGGATTTTGTAGTTCAGAGATGAGTGCAAATTAAAACTCATATTTGGGTCGGGAAGCTCACAGAACACAAAGTCAGATGCTCGTACACAGCCAGCGGTGCGGCTGCAGAAAATGAATGACATCAAAGATTAGGAATCCTGCTTTGGGAAACAGCTTTTTAACTTGAACGTTTGACTGTCTGAAATCATCCTCTTTTCCTTTTAAGGTAGATCTTATAATGACTCATTCATTGGCTGTATTGCACATTAGATCATTGTGGTTATTAGATATTCCATGCCATATTCTGGGCAAATTTAACCAATCTGGATTTGTTTACCTTCACAGTCTGTATTTAAACTTTTATTTATCCAGGAACATTATGCATATGTGGAATAAACAACAGCCTGCTTTACAATTATATACTTGCACTTTTTCACTCTTGGGAGCGGCCGAGCGCAACTGCATCTATTAAATAAGTCCCTTAATGCCTTAAATGCCTTGCTCAAGGGAATAGTAGTTGAGTTAGGGATGAGTTTGACTGAGATTTCAAACTTGTGACAGTTGTTTATATCTGCTGGGATTCATTGTCATGCATTGAATCAGCAGATTTTGCTGACACCTGGTAAATATATATTTGTGTCTTATATATTAGGAGTCTATGAAAAATGTTTAATTTTCCAACATTCTGATTTGTTTTTTTAAGCATTTTCAGCATTTTTTGTTTGCATCATTGTTGTGAATGTTACCTGAAACTCACATTCTGGTTTGCATGTCACATAGGTGTGTGCCATATCATATTATTCATGATAAAACCGGCAACACGTTGATGTATTTACGTCATGGTTTTGTACAGGAGAGACACACATGGCTGAAGGCTAAAGTTATGTTGCTGCTGGCTCCAGTGTGGAGGAGTTGATTCCAAGGATTGACTTTGGCATTGTTGAACTGGTTTGATAACATCAGCCTTCAAACAAAAAGAGCAGATTATTATACATCACACAATGAAGGCCACATACACCCTCATCATTAAGTAGATTGATCGCAAGGCGAGACATGTCAGGATCTGATTCAGCTGATGTGACAATGATTGATCGATCACATTATATGTTAATTTTGTGGTAATTAATAAGACCTACATGTCGCAATGTTGGAAAAGAATGAAAATCTTATCAGCTTTCACAACTTGGGAGAGATGGAGTCAAATGGAATAGGTCACAATCAGATAGGCTTGAGTAAGGAAATTTAAACTTTGATATTGATCAGCCAGAGTGTGTGCAGCAATGACTCAGATCTCTCTCTCTCTTACACTGTTATAAAACTGATATTGTAGTTGTGTAGACTGTATATGTCATGGGTAGGCAGGTGTTGATATCAGCCTTTTGTTAAATCCTATATATTGGTGAGTCATGTCTTATGTCCCTGACCATTTAGTTCCATTATGTTTTGATAAATTAATTTTCTATTTAAAAGATTAGTATGCCGGAAAGGTTCACCTTGCCATAAATACCTGCAGACACTAACAGAACTTCACTTAATTAAGTGTGCTTTTAGTGAAGACTTTTAGTGCCCAGCGGTGGTCTAAATTCTGCATCAGAGGCCATTTCACAATTAAAACAATGAATTTCTGGTTGAAACACTTGAAGTTTGAGATTTTTTTGGCATGAATACGGTAAAATGTGGGAGTAAAATTTATAATCAATGGACACAAAATATTGGAAGAAAATTATTACAGTTTTTGCATTTTAGCATTAGCCTACAACATCCATATAGTCTATGTATTACATAAACACACACATTTGCAAACACACAATCACACATACGAGTAAACCCTACATGTATCTGAGTGTGTGAAGTGACTGAAATGCTTAGTCATTCATGCTTATGTCTGTGTGTGTGTGTGTGTGTGTGTGTGTGTGTGTGTGTGTGTGTGTGTGTGTGTGTGAATTTACATGTGTCACTGCCATTTCCCGCCAGGCTGATTTGGCTGTATCCACGGCAACCCTGGCATAATAAGAGTGTGCATTGAAAATAATGGTTATTAATTCCAAAAATACAGACATTGTCTTCATGTGGCAGTTTTGGAGAGAAAGCCGTTGTGTGTGTATGTGTGTGCGTGTGTGTGTGCGTGTGTGTGTGCGTGTGTTCCCAGTAGTGAGTCACGTTAACTATCTCCTTGTCCGACTAACCATCACAATCAAATTGACGTAAATCTCTGCGTCAGTAATTAGCATAAAATTTGATCTTTGTTCCTGTTAGCAAACATGGCTGAGCGCTTTCCAGCTCTTCAATTAAGCCCCGACTGACACACACACACACACACACACACACACACACACACACACATATAAAAACACACACACATATAAATACACACTTATCCAGCAGAGAAGATGAAATCAGTATGTGCATTTATGCTGTTTCTTTTTGGGATAATATGTTTGCAAACACACACAGATTGTATACATGAATACACAAGGATGCACACACACACACACACACACACACACACACACACACACACACACACACACACACACACAAAATACAGTATATACATCTACACTCACAAAATGGCCATTTGGCATGTTGATTGTTTTGTTCGTGTTCAGTTCAGTCGATCTTATTCTCCATGGTGGCTGAGCCAGGTGGATTAGCCCTGTGATTACACACACACACACACACACACACACGCACCTCCTCATTATACTCAATTCCATTACTCCACCCTCTCGCTTGTTCCCCATTTTGTGCATGTGTGTGTGTGTGTGTAATGAAGTAGATATGACAGGAGAAGAAAGAGGTAGAGGATGGAAAGCTCCGGTGAATAAGTGAGCGATGACAGAGAAAGAAGGGAAGGAAAAGATAGAGAGGAGTGGAAAGGAGGAACTTTGTGTGAATGAGGGAATAAAGGATGAAATCAGGCGATACATGGAAAGAGAGGGGAAGGAAGAAGGAAAGTGATTTAGAGAAGGAGGGTGGAGGAGGATAAACGAGTGAAAGGAGGGAGGGCGAGGATAAATTGTGGCTCATGTCACTGTAAATTACTTCCAGGGTCTAATAACTGCAGACAGCCAGGTCTCACTGTAGAGGAGAGAAATATACACCCTTTTAGTTAATATGTGTGTATTGATTTAGGAACTGTATTTGTGTGATTGCATTTGTCTTATGTTGCTTGAGATGCCAGAAACACACCCGTCCGTTAATAAGTCCGTTGGCTTTGTTTTGTATTTGATGACATTCACAGTAAATGTAATAAGAAACACACAAACTGGGCCGTTTAATCAGAAAACATTTATTGACTTTTGTGCTCTATTATTTTTTGAGGTGTCCTTAAAATAATGAAAGATTAAAAGATAAGCTATGCTAAGATAAGAATACGCTATTATTTATTTTCTTATTGTCAACAAATCACATGAAATGACCAAAACCAACTATGAAAATATAATACATATAATATATAATTTTTATATATAATGAATATCAACAGACTTATCCTTTAATATGACTATACATTCATTTTCATGTTGTTTGTTCCCTATATCTGTTATTATACGTGCTATACCTTCTATTATGCTGAGCTGTCTGTTTATTTGATTGTTTTTTTATGTATTTTATCATTCACTGTGATATTTTATTTTCCTCTCTGTGAAGCACTTTGTACTTTGTTTTACTTAGTTTTATTATTATTTATTATATTGTTTGCCAGCTTTTTGTTTTGTCATTTTGGTTTTAAAACAGGTCATGAGTCTAATGTCAGGTAGAGCTGCAGCTAACGATTATTTTTATTATTGAATAATGTGCCAATTATTTTCTTGATTAATCCTATACTGAAAGCCTATACTGTAAAATGTCAGAAAATATTGAGAAATGTCCATCACAGTTTCCCAGAGCCCAAGGTGACGTCTTGAAATTGCTTGTTTTGTCCAAAGAACTGTCAAAAATCCAAAGATATTCAGTTTAATATCACAGAATGCTAAGAAAACAAGTAAATATTCAAACAATAGATAGTAGACAAAAGCGCATATAATAGTCATAAAGTTGTATTTCTGAAAGCTTAAGATAACCTGGTTATTCCTCAGATAGATGCAGCAGTAACTATGTTACTGTATATTGTGTGTTTGTGAGTGTTCTGTTTAATGTATCAATGAAAACATCTGGTACTGAGTCACAACTCCTAAAAAGTCTTAACTGCGTGTGTGTTAAGTTGTGTTTGCAATTAGTGGCTTAAGAAGTAAACAAATCCTTTAATTGAAAGATATTACGTAATAAACTGTGTATACTGTATGTAATATTTGGACAAACATAAAAACATTACATTCAAATTCCATTAGTAATACTTACTTCTGCCTCTTCACAGAAACCCAACACATAAATAATTGATGCAGTTTGTGGTCTCCTCTCTGGCACTGTCTGTGTTTTATACCTGCTTCTCCTGCAGGGGGCAGCACTGAGCTGCAGAGAGGCCACTGGCTGCATCAGTCAGAGGCTGCACATGCACACAAACACAAACACACTCATAAACACACATGCACACACTCAATTTTCCACCAATTTAGCCATTTAGAGTGAAACTGATGTGCTATAAAGGAACATTCACGCCTATGTCCAGACCAGTGGGCACATTAATTAGCAGCTTTCATCTTGTTTGGTCAAAGTCTCCTTAAAAACCTCAGATATCGTTATCAGCCACAGCTGGGACTCCAAATCCTTTCAGACATCCTCTCTGTAAGAGTTGCACTGCGTCCTGCACAAGATCTTAAATGAATATGTTTACACTATTCTTGCCTGGTTAAAAGTTAATGGGCACTCGGGTGGAAAAATGCGCTTTCAAGTCTATGAAATGAAAAATTATAAGGCAAAAATGGCCTTGATTTTCCTTTATGTTCTTTGAACTGGCAAACAGTTCTGCATGAATGTGACTGTCCCTTGTGGGCCACCATAGGTTTTAGTAGGTGATTTGTCCCAAAGATACTGTCAGGGGACTTGGCTATAAACTTATAATACTAATATTTTGATCAATCATATATCACCCACGTGCACAGGCATCTGCCAAAACCAGGTGAACATCCAAAATAAAGTTGAATATTGATACACATTTGAAGAGGTGTTTATACATTTTAATAATATCAAGAGCTCCATAAGACTTTGCCCTTTGTTTAGCAGAAAAATTAACTGGAGTCTTGTTACTTTTAGGCTGAATGTGAGACTCCCATTGACAACAGCGCAAATAAGTATTGCATTTAGAATTTCCCAAAGACAGTATAGGTCCAAGTAAGCACTCTTGTTTTCCATGTTGTATTCTGGATAGGAAACTTGTAACAGCTTTTGGTCAGAAAATAGCTGAGCACACTGCCAGTAGAAGAGGAAAAGTCAATCCTGCACAAAACACTGCTGCAACAAAATAATAACAACCAAACTGTAATAGAAACTCCACCACAGATGCTTGGAGGATGGATTTGTTGAAGAAGATGGCGCCATCCAGATGTATTCATAATATTGGACCAAACTAGGGCTTACACCATTAAATAGCGAACCAAACCAGGGATAAAACACTAGTAAATCCAGGACCAAACCAGGCCTAACAACATCAGTAAGTACTGGACCAAACTGGAGCTAAAACACAAGTAAATACTGGACCAAACGCTTATTAATGGTAAATGCAAAGGCTTTTGATCAGATGTCATAATATATCCAGTTACAGATCTCATGAGTAAATGGGATATTATTGGTAAAATTCTAATGTTTTCTTGCCAATATTCATCACAAATCTAATCTGACATACTCCTCTCACTTGTCCGGTATTGACTCACCATGTGTCATCATCGGTCCATCAAGGCAGGAACAAACCCTCGGCTTCCGGTGTACCTTTCATGCCGCAACACCCTGATTCACACTCAGCTAATTGCTCACTTAGCCACCGGGGTGAGTGGGCTGCTCTGGCACGGGCAGAGTCACGAAAAGTGTTAAATGATACAACTTTATGCAACGGTGTGACTCAGATTAAATTAGACTGGCAATGTCCAAAGGTCGTGCTATTTTGGTGACGCTCATTCTGCCACACTTTTCCTTAATTGACTTTCGTCCTACTGGTTTGGATGTTTACTTTGATTTCACAAATCAAAGTGGGGAAGTCAGTTTTATCTTTTCAGAGATTAAGAGACAACAAATGCAAATCCAAGTTATCACTTGGCTCTAAAGCTCTTGTCTATAATTATTACTTTTAATTTACCGAGCTTTGTTTTCTTCTAATAGCAATTTTGTTTTATTGATGGCTGTCATCAATGTTGACATGAGACATGGCAGACCATTTTCTCATGATCATGAAACAGCTTTCTTGCTATCACAAAATGATAATATTGTAAATGATGTCAAGAAAACACTGACTCACCTACTCAGACTTAACTTCAGCTTCAGTCAGTAACATCCCCGGATTCCATTCGACAACCCAAAAAGAACAAGCCTCTAATGACCAACCGTGATACTGGAGTAATGAGGAAATAAAACAAAATATTACTATACTAAACATGGATTAAATAATAATCAAAAATGCTCACTCACTGATTTTGACAATTATTAATTAATTATTATCAACAGAGTTGCAGTCAAAACATGTTTTGCCCTCTTTAAAAGGCATTGTTACCCCAAACCTTAAACATAGGGTGAGGTATTGTTTGAATTTTTTTTATACACGCTGAGTTTTGGTGCAGATACCAAACAATACTTTTTTCAAAACCTTAGCTTTAGAAATATAAGATTTTCTTTCTACAGAAAAGGCTTGCTTTCATTTAACAAAAGAAACCAAAGTTCTTAAATGTTAAACGCTAAATTTAGACACAAACAACCATACGAGAATTCTGCCTATAAAACAGTGCAGTAGTAGATAGTATAATAGTGTGAATTTGTTGTGTAAAATTGGAAAAAATAAGATTTTAATCAGAAACAGGCTGAACAAATAATAAGTAGAGTATAAATCTGAGCAAACATTCAATGCCATTGTACAGTAGCACCAAGTTTTCATTACTCGACACTTCTGTCAGTACAAAAAAAGAGTATAATTGTTTGCACGTCTTAGCATGTATTTTCTGTATTTTCACACAGTTGTAAGCTCTGGTGCTTTATTACCTTGATAGCAAAGAGACTTGCAGTTCAGTTAAATTATCTGCACTGACCTTTGTTGTCACTGAGTCATTATAACAAAGGTCAGTGTGGATAATGTCTCTGTGCAGGAAGCCTGGTTCATTTCGATAACGACGCCCAGAAGGACGGCAAATGTTCGGTTTGGGTCTCAGTGTCGTAAGTAAATCTAGTTTACTGCTTGGTTTTTACTAACTTGGAGAAAGCACAAAGCCTGCACACACACACACTCACACACTTTGTTTTAGCCAGGCTTTTCAGTGGGCAATGACAGTGTTATTTAAGACGAACATAAACGAGTCTGCTGAGCATTGGGCTAATGCTAACAGTGGCTCATAAGCCCGTCATTCACTAACGCACACACACACGCACACACACACACAGGTCAGCACATGGTGTACAGCACTAGTTCCCAGCCTATCAACCACGTTACATTTCCTCATCAGTGTGTGAAAGATACACAGATGTATTTTTATCATGCATACTCGAAATCTGTGCGATTACGTGGGTGATAAAATACGAGATGGGTAACTTGTGTTTACCCATTCATCTGTGCATGTGTGTGTGTGTGTGTGTGTGTGTGAGAGAGAGAAAGAGAGAGAGAAAGTGTGGGTGTGTGTGTGTGTGTCCGGTGATAACAGCTTGTCTAAATCTGTGTCCACCCTGCTGACACTCCTACTCACACAGAGGGGAATGAATCAGTAATGGGCCTTAGAGAAAAATAAGTTCACGCAACACCTCGCTAATGCATGTGTGTGTTTGTGAATGTGTGTGTGTGTGTCAGTATAGAGTGGGTGTATTGTGAGACTTTTTGTCTATTTTCTGCATTTGTCTGTGTTTGTACTGTATGTGCATGCAAGCTTGTTTGTGTGTAGAATGGACATTTTACAGTATAGTCTGTCAAACTTTTTCACGCTTGAATATGTTGGAGATAGAGAGGTTTGTGTGTGTCTACACGACGATGTGTGTGTGTGTGTGTGCCATCTCTCTCCCTGTTGTGAGAGTGGGCGCAGCGAAAGTATCACTCCTGTGTTGTCTCTGTGTCAGCTGGAAGTAACGCTGGGTGTTTCAACCCTCTCTCACCTCTCTTGTTTTCCTTAGTCTCTCTTCCTCTCTGTCAGTGTTTAATGAGAGCAAGACGGTCAATGGGTGCACTCTCTCGTCACCCGGTTAAATTTTGTCACCGACGCCAGCAATGATTCATGTTCATCTCGTGCATTTGAGTAACAGTGCACAGGTCTGTAGGTTTGACTCCCACTCAGCTCCAAACCATGCATATTATGATGCTTTGAAGATATTAAAACCATTCCTCTAAGTCAGTCGTTCCCAAACTTTTTTTCTGTCTTGAATTTCAATCAAATAATATCATCAAGAACATTTACTGCATTTCACACACGTTTCTCATTAGGTTCTTGCTTGGTTCCAGACCTCTGAATTGCTGCCCACATCTCAATCAGACCTTGGTAAGCAGAATTAAAAATGGGGACTCCATCTGTTGGTGGTTTTGCTTCTGCCGTGCAAATGACAAAACTTTGCCAAAACTGCCAGAGTTTTAGACACAAACAACACAAGGCTGTCCTGCTATATTGACAGAGAACTTGAGAGCAAGGTAGGCTTCTTCATATTTTGGATTTGAAGTGTTTGCATGATGTTTTGCGTTTCCCTGTCAAAACTCTGTCTATGTTGTACGTAACATGTTGCTTAACGGTAACACTGCCACCGTTTAAGCAATCGTATTTACATATTGTGCCCAAATGATTCTTCTTCAGTTTCATACTCCACATAGACATTTTTGTCAACACATGCACCTAAGAATCATTGTTTTGTTTTTACTGATTTGGCCAAAAAGATCCAGATTTTTTTAAAAAGAGGATTGGTTTGAATCCTTCAGAGCAATTAAAACACGCTTTGAAAACTCAAATTTGCACCTCCTATGATATTTTAGACTCCAATATTGACCCGGATATTTGCATACGTGTGATTTTTTTGATCCAATTTTCACTGATGTTTAACATTCAAAATAAACTACTAAATCGTTTTTATAAACAAAAAACATTTTGAGCCGTATTTACAAGAGTGTAGCTATTTAGCTCAACAGAAATTTGACAGGACATGATCATGAACAAGCATGTTGGCTTTGTCGGGATTGAACCTGTGATCTTCACCTTGACATTCATGTTCACACTTTTGCTCTGAACACGAACCATCCACTGTCACTGCAATACATTTCTCTCCAGAACCATCTTTTCCCTTTACTCAAAAGGACTGTGAAGATTGAGTTTCCCCCCCCTTAAATCTGCCCAGTGATGCCCAAAGGCTTGTGTCTCTCCTCCATCCAATCCCTCCATCTTCTTTCCTTTTCATGTCACCGTAGTTACATAAGGGAGAAAGGAAAAAGAGTGACATCTCCGCTGAGGAGGACTGAATATGCTATGTATAAATGCCTGTGTGTGTATCACTGCTGCTCAACTTTTAATCAAGAATTAATTGTGAACCTCAAAGGAAACAAGTCTCCCCGAAGACTCCTCTGTCTCTTGTATCCGTCAAAACAGTCTGTACCATCAGCTCCCAGCCTTGAAAGTATGTTGAGGTTAAAAAATTCCTCAGACACCATGACTGTGAAAACACAACCAAAACGCTGTTGTTTCTGGGTAGGTGATGTTTATTTAACTTAGTATAATTGAATTATAGAAGCAATTAACAATATCTGTCAAAAACTGTGTCTTCTCAACCTAGTGAAGTGTGTTTTCACTTTACCCGACAGAGAGGCTGGGCTGGCTGGTCGTTTGCAAGCTGCTCAGACTGTGAGTCGCTAGCTAAGTAAGCTAACTTTTTAGTTTTGGTCAGTATTGCTCAGACTGTGAGTCACTAGCTTAGTTAGCTAACTTTTTAGCTTCTGTAAATACTGTTCAGCCTGTGAGTCAGCAATTTTCTTATGTTTCTAGTGTTTTCTTAACATGTACAAGCATTTAACTAAACATTTGTTATGATAACGTGTAAAAATAGGTGGGTTGTGACAGGAGCAGGTTTGTAACAGCTAACTGTGCCTACTCAAAGTAATGTTAGCAAAGTCTGTTATAATTTTAGCCAATAGAGAGGCTAGGCTGGCTAAGTTAGCTAACTGTTTAGCTTCTGTACAGTAAATACTACTCAGACTGTGAGTCAGCTATTTTTTATGTTTCTATAGTGTCCTATTTTCTAGCATCAACACCCCTCAAAAGCATTTCTTCAGAATCTGCTCCCTGATTGACACATCATGGCCACTGCAAGTAGGGTTGCATTATTTATTCCGCTCACTCACCAGACTTCATTCATAAAGTTCACACAGTTTAGTTTCCTGTTGATTTACAAAGGCACTCACTATGTGAACTCGCTTATTTTAGATGTTTTATAAATCAAGAGAGTCTTAAGGTAAATTTGGCATGGATGATTGCCAACAAAAAAAAAAAAAGGGAAGTTAAGGGACGAGAGAGAGCAAGAGCGCCGAAAACAGCTGTTTCTACATACGTCCCCCCTGCTTCTATGTTTGGGTAGTGGAACATAACATGACAGACAGGCTGAGGGATAACAGAGCAGGGGGGTTTCCTTCTATCTCTTACAAATCGCCTGTAATAGTCTGACCTGTAATATTTCTCTCCCATAGACATGCACTAAATTAATTCTCAAAAATACAGAACAAAGTGCGTCCCGTATTGAAACAATACGGAACACATCTTTTAGTTTCCAATTACGGGTTGATTCCATATTTTACATGACGGTTGGCAACCCTCACTGCAAGTGACAGGTTGTCTTTTTTTATGGTCTTGTGTCAAGTGACAGGTTGTCTTCTTCTCATGTCGAATGAAGAGAAACTTACTGTTGAGGTCGAGACATGGAACTGTACGACACAAAGTACACAGTCCTGTCATTTAATTTAGTTTGACTAACCGCTCTATGGTCCTGCTGACATCCGGCTTTGTGGCGCTTCCTGTTGGTTTCCTAATGGCACTGTATGATCTGCTCATTGCACTGCAGCAGTGGTGGTGTGTATTGGACTTGAGCCTGAATCCTGCGAGGCTTCCAGTCTGTGAAAAACCTTGTTAGATAGATGACGACTCCTTGCTGTGTTGATGTGCAGTGAGAACAGTGAGAAATTCTTAGCACACAGTCACAGAAACAGTGATGCCTCAAAGGTATGACAGTAACTAAGGTAGATAACACTCCCTCTCTCTCTCTCTCTGTCTACATCGTGTATTTACAGTAATTTGTGCCACATTTTCAGAAACTCCTGAGGCTTGTGTGACTTACCTAACTCACACAAATACACAGATGCACGCTCTCACCCACACAAGATCATATATTTAACTTTTTAAAGTCCCACATCTTCAAAAACTCAGATTTGATTTAACAACTGCAAAGCCAGAGTAGCTGTGTGTCCAATCCATGGTGGGGCACACTGCTGATATTTAAGCTATATCTTTAAATATAACTTTAAAGAAACCCTTTTAGTTTTCATACATGTGTTTAGAGCTGCTGTACAATTAAAACAACATATTTCAAGATGTTTCTAGCTGTGACTTCAAAATCACATTAAAGAGCACCCTCAGGCATTTGTTACAAATGACTCTGACATTACATTAAACTTTGTCTTGACATTTTGCCTTTTTTGAAAGTCTGTACTGTAGACCTGAACACATTATCAGCTTACACAATTTTTATGTAGCTGTAGAAAACCTGAAGTGCTTTGCTTACTAAGGCTGGAACATCTTATTTTTTCAGTTCCCTGTTTAGGTACTTACTCCGCTCGGAGCGATCTTAAGAGTGCATCCTTTTTTATTGTAAACAATGATAAAAGGAAGCCAGCGTTTTGAAAAGATGTTTGTTTGTAGTAAGCACTCAACCCCACATCACATCTTTTACAACATGGGACAAAATATAGTCTATATAGTCTCCTAACACAATGTAAGGATTTGCACCGAACCAAACCTCTGCATGGTATTCACCTGCTTTCATCATACAATCGCAGAGAGTTACTTAAAATGCTCAAGATATGTAAGGACCAAACTTCCAAAAAGTAATTGACGCTGCAACCTTACAATTACAATTCGGCATACCTTGAATCATTTCAAAATGGTGCACACATGCAACATAGATTGTGCCACAAATCAGTACATGTCTGTAGTCACCCTTTGGGAACAACTTGTCCAAAGTCCACTGAAGAAGCTTTTGCAGCCTCCATTTCCTGTCACTGTATGTATACCCTCCTTCCAAAGCACACAGGAAAAATGTATTTACCTAAATTTAATTGTTTATCATTTCAAAAACACAGATCCAGTCTTAAAACTGATGTGAATTTTATTTTATTTTGTGCCAATATATGTTTTGTTAATAAATGTCAGTATATTTTCAACATCTCAATATGAGCATATAGGTTATTTTGCATATGGGACATAAAGTAATAAACACAACAAATACAGTACAGTAGGTGCAAAAGTTTGTGTCCCTGCTTGAAATACTGCAAACTGAAAAATTTGGAAAAAACAAGTATAATTTGCTGGATGAGCCTCCACTTCAAAGTCAAGTTCCCTAATGGGATATTTAGCTTGCAGCAAGACTCACAACACAATACATACATCCAGTAAACACAGATTAGCTTCAGACAGAAACAATGCAAAATAAATTGCAGTAGATTTATTCAAAATGAGTGTATTTAAGGCTCCAAATGAAAAAAAAGCATAGGCTCCATGGTGAGAATATATGTCTGTTCTACAGTACGTTATAAATCATGCATGATTGCCTTTGTTCTCTTCTCTGCGGCTGATGCTAACTGACGTGCACTTCTTTATCATAAACAGTAGCTCTCTCTGGTGGGAGCCGATTGTGTGAAAGCAGCTTAAGAAGATGAAGCCGGTAGCTCGGAGGGTGAAATTGTGATTCCATACAGTACGGCAGGTTTTGTGAGAGGAGACGGCTGCTTCAGAGCAAACAAGACATGATAGTGCCGGTGCATTCACTGCAGAATAACTGTCTGTACATCTGTCTGCCGGGAACCGAGTGTTCTTTAAATTTTAACAATTTTTTTAGTGCTTCAAATCAAGAAATAGTTTCTGCAAATTCCCCTCAGAGATACTTCCCACACACGTCTGCATTTATATTTAGAGTTTCTTGTGTTTAGCTGAGGAACCAAAGCAGTTTATTGAGCAGTAGTTGGTGCTTCAGTGTCTTGCTCAGGAACACTCTGACATGGACACATGCTGTATTTTCTGTACCAGGAACTGACATTTCTATTACAGGAAAATCTGTCTCAGCCAAAGGGGAGATCACCCTGCCTTTATTTTTGTCACGAGTGTTCTATGAAGTGCTGTGGAAGATCATTTAATTAATTAGATCATTATTTCAAGAAAGTAAGGTAAATAAGTGTAAACAAGTACCAAACCTTAACTTTAACCCTACCGTAGTTGCCATGTACCGATATTGTAGGAGTAATTATTTGGCTGGCATTGAACGTGTGTGATTTGTCCCCTTTGAGTTACTCTAAGGTAGATTTTGTTGACAGACTCCTGCTTTTGACATGTGCAAATAAAAATATAAAAAGGTAATGCTAATGGGCATTAAGTCTCTGTGTCCCATGTATTGTTTTTTTTATTAAATCTGCTCAGCTAGGTGAACCCAAATGCTCGGTTTCACTATTAAACATAAATAGTGATTTTGCAAAATAGTTAATTATCAATGTTACCTGCAGACACACTAGCTAGTGGACAAATTCTCATGTCACTAGTCGTGTTTCCAACTAGTTACCATGCGAATTCGAAGCAAACCTTTGAATTGTCGCATAAAGAAGAAAAAAGAGAATGCAAATTAGGTTTCCATCAACTGGTTTGGAGCGAATAAACTAGGCTACGCAAAGCGTAGTTTTGTAAGAAGTTGGTAGTATAGGCTACGTTACACATGGCTGTAATAAACGGAGTAGAAGAAGTAGAGGTTGCCAACCAGAAACAAAACCAGTTGTTTGCCAACCGCCAATAAACGTCTAAGTAGAAGAAGAAGAAACAAATCCAGTCGCCTTGGCCATCAATGAGAGAAAAAGGAGAATATGGGATACGGGAATATCCGGGAAGACGCTGACAGCGGAAACAGCTTCTTCTTCTCTCGGAGCAGAAACAGCTGAGCAGTCATGTGAGTTACATGTTGGCTACGTCAGAACTTATTCGGGAAAGGTGTTTCCATCTTCCATTAAGCGCATTAACTCTTTGTCGAAAAAGGCAAAAACCACCTCAAGCGAGCGTAAAAACATTTATGTGAAATTGAGGACGTTTTTTTTTTTTCTTCGAATTTTGCCGTTTCCATCAACCTTTTCTAATCTGATTCTTCAAAATGCGCATAAAAATACGTTGATGGAAACATTGCAAAACATGCATTAATGCTGATTGCCTTGTGTGACTTACTCTACTACCTCTGACTTGACATTGTGTAGCCATGTGACCATCACAACTAATAACGTGAATATCGAAGTGTCTCTGTTCTCTCAGACAGTTTGTGCATTTCTTTTAAGCGCCTGACATCTCAGTTGGACTGCGACCGCTGTCACATTTGGGATTTCCTGTGTTTGTTAGTGATATTTTATCAGCTGCTGGATGTGTCAAATTATTTCATCACCACTGATTCAAAGCAACGCCTCATTCATATCGACGTTGAATGGCCATTTGTGATCGCTCGGGATGATTTGTTTTGATTGTCTGTTTGTGTTGGAGGTTTGATAGTGACAGGGGCCGACATTTCCTTCCCTCTTTTTCAGCCTCTATCTCCTTCTCTTTTTTCTTTACTCAATTCACACAAACTCCCTCCTTTCTGCCTTCATTCCTCTGTTCTCCTCCCTTTAAATGTCATCCCTCTTTCCCTCCTCCTCCCTCTCTTGTTCTTCTTTCTCTCCCTAATGCCACAATCGCAGTTTGTCTCCTTTTTCTCTCATACCTCCCTGCCCTAATCCCTCCTTCTCCCCCTCCCTCACTCCTTCGCTATCTCCTCCCATGACTGTCCCTCTATCTTCCTCCCACTCCTTTTCCCTCCTAATTAAGCGCTCCCTCTCTCTGTTTCCCCTCCAAATCTGTTCTCTACCTCTCTTCCTGTCCATCCCTCCCTCGTTTTCTCTCTAATCCCTGTTTCTTTTTTTCACCCTCTATCCCTCTCTCCTTCCCTCCTTCCTCAGTCCTTGTTCTCCCTGACAACACACTGCGTTATGTAATCTGCGTCTCTGGGTATTAGTTATGCAAATTCATACATTTTTATTTATGTGTGATTTTTCTCTCTCTTTCTCCTCTCTATATCCCTTCCTGTCTCCTTTTCTATCCCTCTCTTTTTTTTTTTACTTTTTTTTCTCTATCTTCCTCATCTACTTTCCCATCTCACTCCTCATCATTCTTCTCTTTTGTCCCCCTCATTTCCCCCCCCTCCTCCTTTCTCTCCACCTTTCTCTCTTTCATCTCCTCTCTCCCCCTTTCTCCCCATCCACCTTGATGCCCCTTTTCTTCCTTCTCTCCTTGCCTCTCATGTCTTTCTTCTTCCCTTTCTATCTATTTTTCTTCTTTTTCTTCCCAACTCGCTCTCAATAATCTTATTTCCCTTCCTTATTTCACTTCCTCTCTTACCCTCCCCTCTCTACTCCCTCCATCCATCACTTCCTCTCAACATTTTTCCCTCCCTCCTCTCTCTCTCCCTCCAGCCACCAGCGGTCTAGAGGCGGAGAGCGGCAGGCGCGGCGGCAGCAGCATCAGCAGCCACGGCGACGGCAACCACAGCAGCAGCAGCGGCGGAGGAGGAGGCAGCAGCAGCAGCGGCGGTGCGGCCCACTTCAGGTCTCCATGGCAACAGAGCGTGAACGTGTTCGGCTCGTGGAGCAGGCCGGAGTGTGTCGAGGAGCTGCACCAGCAGGCGCAGCTCAACCTCCAGAGCCTACTGCAAGGTAAGGATGGATGGAGAGGAAGAGAGGAGGATTGAATGGATGAAAGGAGTGTGTGTGTGGGCGAGAGTGTGTGCTGTGTTTTGAGTGGGTGGGAAAGGCATGGAGGCAAAAGTGGAGGCGGGTGGAAAAGTGTTTACATGCGTGTGTGGCGTTGGACTGCGTTGATATGGGTGTGTGTCGGCCGCCTTAAAGGTGTGTGTGTGTTTGCATGCAGATATGCTGTGTGAGAGGGTGTGTGTGTTAAATTTCCCTTGCTACCTGGTGTTTATATTGTACTGAAGGGTGTGTGTGTGTGTGTGTGTGTGTAAGCTCCTAGGGACACTGCTGATGGTGTATATTGGATTCACCCTGCAGCGTTGTTATTTAAGGTAGTATTTGTGATTTTGTGCATGTGTATTGGATAGGATGAACACTGTTGATATATGTGATTGGGTGTGTGTGTGGGGGGGTATATTTCTGCAATGTGTGTGTGTGTAGAAAGAGGCATTCAAAGACATCTGTTTACATTTTAGTTAGTAGTTAATGGTTGTAACTCTGCCTTGTTTTTGTTTTTTAAGGTGGAACACTGTCATTCTCATTTTAATATCAATCTCTTGTTTGTAGTGTTCAACCTGTGTGTGTGTGTGTGTGTGTGTATACAAATTAGCACTCAGGGGAACTAGGGTTTCCATTTGTTCTCAGATAACAAACACTGTTTCTCTGCTTTTGCTTTCTGCTAGTTGTCTCCCTCTCTCTCTTTCTATCTGTGTGACTCATGCTGTCTCGCCCTTTGCCCAGCTCTTCCATTAAAACGGTCACAGTGGGTTTTTAGCTGAATGAGGGGGGGGGGGTGTTGAATGGCATGACAACTTTAAACATGTCTCAACACATTACATGTCATGGTTCATGTGTTTAAATTAAATTGATTTTGGAGATATTTTATGTCTCTTCAAAGTTAAAGGCTGGCTTCATTTTTCTTACTGTCAACAAATTCCATGAACCAACCAAAACCAACAAAGTGTTAGTCCATCTCTTAATGCTTTCTGACTTCCCTACCCTGTGGCCCCAGGCCTATTGGCTCCCACTGATAATGTAGATCTTTAAAAACGGGTCACAAATATATAGTTAAAAAGGGTAAGTGACTTCCTGAAACAGCTGGGTATTGTAGTTTTTAACAAACGTTTCTCAAACAGGGGTAAGCAGTGCATTTGTTAGGGTCTATTTTCAGCTGCGGATTAATACACAATTGATGCTCTAGTGATTATTGACTTTTGGGATTGTGAAATTAATGTGTTGATTAAAAGTAAAGTAATGTAGATGATAGCTGGCTATATTAGCTCCCTTTAGTTATGATAGTCCTATACACCGTGGCTGATACTATAACTATTCATGTCACATGCTAGAAGTCTCTGGCTAACTCGTTGGGAATCTAGCGGGTAACACTTACACCTCTTCACACTAATCTGCGCTCGCTGTATTTGTTGATAAAATATAATCTTGAGAGGTGACTGAACAGTGTGCAGATTCTACTTACATCAGTCTGCTCCTGCCATGCAGCTGTGTAGATAGCCAGCTGGCTGTAGATATCACGCTGATGTGTTGTCATACAACTCAGATGAGTTAGTGAGCAGAATTTCAGTTTCTGCACTGTCTACAGTCTGTACTAATTATTAAAAGTAGATATCTGTACTCTACTTAATGGCTCCTTCCAAATATATGCATGGTATCATTACAAGTGGACAATCATGTTTTAGTCTTAGAAAATAATTGATTAAAATTGTGAATCATCCACAAGCCTGAAAAAAAAATATTGCCACATTTATGTGTTTTTAATAGTTTTTAGACAAAAATAGAGGCCTATGGCAGAGGAATGAGTGGGGGAATGAGAGAATGAATGCTATATCAGGGTTTGGCTACACAAGAAATACTAGTAGGATCAATTGATCGTTGGTTTTGGGCTTTTCATGGGATTTGTTGACAATAAGAAAAATATAATACCTAACCAGACTTATCCTTAAAACAATGTTTTGAGTACAAAACAAACAACAAAATAGAGCAGTTCATGTGTTTAAACCCAGTTGGTTTTGGAGACATGTTATATTTTTATTGAGTTTTTTTCTTCACTTCCTCTCCTTCTCTATGTATGTATAGTGTATAGCTTATACAGTACAGTATGTTGCCTCCTACATCTTTCTCCATCTCTTTTTCCTTTTTCTCTGCTGCCACATCTTTATACTGCATGTGTGTGTGTTTGTTTATGTGTGTATTAAGCCAGTTATTGTCTCAGACGGGCTGGCATCTTGTGTATGATAAAAATAAGATGGATGAATGCAGTCGTGGGTGGACGACAGCAACGAGTGTGTTTGTGTGTGTGTGAGAGAGAGAAAGAGACTAGTGAGTATGTGTGCGTGGCCATTCATCTTTTCTGTCGGCTGTGTTCATTTATTTTAGTTTGTGTTTATGTGTTTATTGTTGCCTGTCTGTGTGTGTGTGTGTGTGTGTGTGTGTGCTGTTTTACTTTCACGCACAGTGGGACCATGTGTGTGTCCCTGTGTATGTTTTCAGTTTGGAAACCAGTGTGTTTTTTGTGTTGTGTATGTCCATCTGTTTGGGTGTGTGTTATATAACACTGAAGCAACCAGCTGTACTCTCTCTCTGGCCATCCTCACCGTCAGTCTCCCACTGGCCTCAGCTTGGTAAAATATTCATACTCTTTCCCGCTCCTCAACACTGTGCCCTCCATATTTATGAAGCTGACTGTCGTCCTCTGGTGTTAGACGGATCTGCTTCGTTTTCTGCCGAGATTCACCCCCCCGTCCCCCCGCCGTGAGATTTGTGTGAGATTTATTTCACTGTTGAGCTAAGTGAGCAACAGTGAAATCCGGCCTCTCATCATCAACACCCCACCATAGAATGATTCCTCATGAGTGCAAATTTACTTTGATGAGCAAATTTGTATGGAAGTCTTCAATTATAATTAGTCTCATTCTGATTTTGACCACTTACATGCAACAAGTTCTCCAAACTAAATGGCAAAATATGTTGTTTCTCATTGCCTTTAAAAATGGCAGGATGACATTGTTTGTGCCTTCCAAAACACTGTTATGACAATGATTCACATGGTCTATTCCTGATCTGTCACTGCTAAGTGGTTAAGGCTTGTGTGCTAGGTTTAGACATAAAAGCTAGAAAAAGGTCTTTATTTGGGTTAAAAACAACTACCTTATAAAGGTTAGCGAACCTTCATCCTCATGGCCAAAAGAATAACTACTTGGTTAAGTTTAGGGAAAGAGTATGGTTTGGGTTTAGAACTCCTCTTTACGCGGTTATGTGGCTCTAAAACAGCGACACGCTATTTCTGCCTTTGCTCCTGACAGACTGGACAGTCACAATTCACACGGTCGCTAAAAGTCCTTGTTAACGTAATCATATGTCTTATTTAGGCATTTGAACAAACGACTGATGCTGTCGTTTTCTTGAGAGGACAGTCTACTTACAGTGGGGTTTGCCCTTGGATAGACACCAGAGAAATAGTCATGATTTTGTTTTTCTGGCCTGTTTCTTATGAATATTAGACACTCTGAATTTGTGACTGTCTGCTTGATGAACTCGGGGGCCTGTTTCAGAAAAGTTTGTGTCCAATGCTTACATGCAGATTACAAAAGTGGTGTCATCCTCATGGTTCACAAATGATTGTCCTTCACAAATTTTTAGGTACATTTGGGAGTCCCATAGGGCTCCTGCAAGTTCATGCATGGCTCATTAGTATGGTATTTTGTATGATTAGAGAAACAAATCAAAATGAACAGGAAGAGGAAATGATCTCATGTTGAAAGTTGCAGCTTGCATGTTGCAAATTTCATGAAAAGACTCAGTTTGATTTGAAAACTGGTCAGGGGGCCCCCCAAAAATAAATTTCTTAATCATATTTTTTGCAGGGCCGTGCTGTATTTTACAGTGCTCTTGGACACAAACTTTTGGACAGGATAGATCCTTTTCACATCGCCTCCTCTTTGCAGGATCATTTTCATCATCCAACTCTGTTAAGAGATCAGATTTCTGTTGCTTCTGTCATTGTGTGTGCTAACATATTTTGTCCAAAAGGTATTGACACATTGTTCTATTTCTGTTGTTAGACACCAGCGTGACTATAATTCCAGTTGGATTCAGGGTCAGAAGACCTCACCATTATCCCTGGTTAGCCAATTAGCAAGTACCAAAAAGAAAATGTTACACATAATCTAAAGTTCAAGTAAAATATCTATAAACTTCATTATGTTCAGTATTATACCCAACATGTCAATGACACTTCATATTTTCCTCAGATGTACAGTAGATGGATTTACATTAAGATGAAATTTATTTCACGGTTGCTGAGCAGGTTACAGTAAAGTATAGATATTACCTTTTCTTACCAATACTGT
Source organism: Siniperca chuatsi (assembly GCF_020085105.1). NCBI lineage: Eukaryota > Metazoa > Chordata > Actinopteri > Centrarchiformes > Sinipercidae > Siniperca > Siniperca chuatsi. Next base: position 18,867,118 of record NC_058063.1, read on the forward strand.
TATTCTATCAAGTGAAGGTTGTTTAATTTTGACAAATAAATCACGGTAAAATATACTGACATAAACACCTTGCATTTACCAAGCTTAGTGTTGCCACTGTGCACTGATGTGAGTAGTTTTTTTCACAATACATGATAAGCATCTGCACATTTTTCCTTTTAAATAATAGCCAACTTTTCATATTATTTATACAGTCTGCAATGAGAGCTGCACATTTTGTGATCAAAGTTCTTTGGTTGCTAAGTTAAAATATTCGCATTCTGCTCCTCAGCAGTAATAAATTATATATTTAAAGGTCAGTATTGTACTCAACTGAAGGTACATATATTGTATTCTATACAGATTGATAATAGGCAGATTTGCACCTCGCTTAATTCCTTCTGCCCCTAACTGACTCTGCCCAGTGCCATGCATATTTATGAAGATTTACTGTGTTTTCTAACAAGATTTACAGCAGCCAGATTTGCATTTGTGTATTTTTTTTCTGCACTGCATTAATCAACAGCAAAACATACATATTATACTTTCACATTAACAGTGAACTTTGTATTTGAAGTTTAGCTAGTGTCATCCATTACAGCCAGACTGGCAATTTGCACATACTTGCTCTGTTATTTTTTTACGACAGTCCATTAAGCAACGCTCAAATATTCATACTTTACCACCTCCTCAACACATATCTTGTGACTCTTTTTTGAGTTATACAAAAACGAAAAAGATGTATGTGTTGATGCTGTATAATTCTTCTGTTTAAGTTCTGTATGCTATTTTTGAGTGTTTTGCATCTTCCATTAACTGATGAAATTTCCCATTGAAGTGGGCCTTTTGTAGAACTTCACTGGAGTTGTAGACAGTCTGCCAGAGTGAATGTGAAGCTCTCCTGGCAGCTTGTGTTGGCCTGCTTCCCAATTAAGTCACTTTTATTTTGGTTTGATTGGGCAGCTTAAGATCCGATCTGTAATGACAGCGTGTCGACCCTGTTGAAACAGTTTCGTCATAGTACATAGCTTTGTTTTCATGATTTATAGCAACATATTGTTCTGAGACCTGAATTGGCATTTGATATACATGAAAATAACTATTAGAAGTAATGTTGGACAGGAAAATGTTTACATTTAGTTATTTACTACAAAAGAGTTGTATTTTGAGTCATGGCAGGTTACAGGTGCTAGCCTACATGGAGCATTTTAATATAAACAAATCATTAATTTGAAAATTGTCAGATTACTTTACACTCTTCTTCCAGAGCAAACAAGAATGATAATATATTTTCAGTCAGTATATTCAAAATGTATACATTGGGTCCATCCCACATGGGATTCCATTGCTGTATGTCAAACATCATAAAAATAACAAGACATCTGTTGTGCACTGAATAGCATAAGAAAGAAAAGAACATTTGTTGTATTTTCAAAAACATAAACAATAAACATTGCCATAAACAAATGTATCAGACCTTTGTGTCCTCTCATAGGTCGAGGACCTCGTTGACAAGTTGTTGGCCAATAGTCTATGGTTTTAACAAATTAAGACAAATGGAGTGTCGTGTACATTCATTGGCAACATTTAGTACAATACTTCATGTTTCCTGCTTTCTCTAGGTTGGAGAGTTAATGTGGGAGCAATCAACTTTGATTTTGTTCCCTGTTCGCTGATCATGTGGATAGAAAAGTTGGGCAAGCAGTAGTTTGTGAGATTAGAGGAGAGTTTTGGGGAAGATGAAGGATGGGAGGGTTTTTTGATCACCACTACTATAGTTCTTCCTCTGAAGTCTCATGTAAATAGAGTCAACCACTAACTCAAAGCTGCACCAGGCAATTTTGGATGTTGGTGGGTTCAAATAGCAGTGAGAAGAAAATTTGAGCTTCGATATCCAGAAATCATGTAAAATATTAGTAAACTGCAGACAGTGATGCAGACATTGTTTGCATGCACATTAATATCCCAGTTTTGAGACTTAAAACGGTTTAGATCATATATGGGATATGACTGTATCCGGGTTTCTTGATATAATATGGCCATGAGTGCTATATAGGAATACCCTAATCTGTCCAATCACATTTCTTAACTGGAGATTCCTGTTGAATAAATGAGTATAAGAGCTAGCTGAGATCCATTTGATCGGCGAAGGGGTTTTGAGATGTGCACTCTCGGTGTCGGCTAACAGCTTTTAAATGTCATCTAAACTGCCGTTGGTCACGCTGTAGCCAGAGGTCCTGAGATAAGAATGTGTGTCATCCATTACAGGAAGCCATGTTTGAAAGAGAGAAGCTTGTCCGTAACCATTTGTGCGATTTTTTTTTTATTTTTTAGGTACACTACAAGTATGTAGTATGGGATTGTTAAACATATAATTTCAGAACCATGAGCATCAATCTGCTGCTATAACAGCCTCCACCCTTCTCTGAACGTTTTATAAGATTTTGGAATTTGACTGCAGGGATTTGCTTCCATTCAGCCACAAGAGCTTTAGTGCGATCGGCCACTGATGTTGTAGTTTAATTTGGAGGACTTATTGTATCTAAAATATCATTGTATGCTGTAGCATTAAGGGGCCCAAACAATGTAAAACTGACCCAGACCAAAAGTACCCAAAGGTTTATGGTGTCTGCATACTTTGGGCCAGATATTAACATTAGGTGGAGGACAGACTGAATTAATGTGAGTTTTTATGACTTGGGATGCTCTGATACTGGCTTCAGGCTGGATATATTTTTTAAATGAAGGCCTGTATTACACTGCAGCACATGCATTAGCAGTAGCACCATCAATAGTCTTTACCATTCACTCAATAATTTTATTTGCACCATTTATTACCAATATTCTCTTTCTGCAGATCTCTAAGCTTCATTTTATCTTACCATATCTTATCTTATGCGGCAGCACTCTCCTCAGTGCTTAAAGTGCCAATTCTGCAACCTTTTCCTCACAGCGGACAATGCAAGGTGATGTGATATAACCAACCAAACTTTAAAATGTCACAGTAACCCTTTAATTTTCTCAGAGGACATCTGAGTCGATGCCAGCTGCGATGCAAAGAGTCTGATAAAGTTTCCCTGTCTGCACTAACTTGACTATAAAATGTCACAGCGGCCCTTTAATTCTGTCAGAGAAGGTCTGAGTCAATGCTAGCTGTTATCTACACAGGCTGATAAGGTTCTGCTGTGGTCAACGTACATTACTGAACAGGTGCAGCGTTGATCAAGTGGAGAATGCTGATGCAGGATAAACTGTGTCGTTTCCGTTTTATAATCTCAAAGGCAGAATTGAATTCCTATATAACTTGTCACCACTTTGAAAATGAGACTTTACTGTTGAATAACTGACATTATTTGAGATTTTAAACCGTTTCTTGTATAATATACATATCATTTGAGCATCAGGTAGAATATTTCAAGCAGTAGATATGGTTTTGATTGATTATGATTATTGATTTAAATAGAATACTGAGTCTCTGACTGACTCTACATGACAAATACTGTACATGTCAATTTAAATGCCTTTTACAGTTATTTTATACAAATGGTTTGTTAACACAGCATTTAATTTAGGCAGGCATTTAGCATTTCTGGACAAAACTGGCTCATGAACAGAGAGCTTAAATGAGTCCTTGTTGTCATACTGAAATTCAGCCCGGAGCAGTACCTTTGAGAGTGAAGGGAGCCCTTTTTAGAGGAATTATGGATTGTTTGAACTTTTATTACTGCCTGACCTTTATAATCTGGTAGTCTGTTTGTTTTTGAACCACAAAATATTGCCTTTTTTTTCTCCAGGAAATGAGTTTGGCCAAACTGTCACTCTCTTTCTCTTTTTCCAATTCCCTCTCTGTAGACCTTTTAGTTGGAGTGACATCACTGTGAATCAGGCAAGACAAACTCATCTGTCTTGTTACTTTCCTTAGGGGTCTTTTAGAGAAGCTTTTCAAATACAGACTGAAGTGTGACACACTTAAATGCTATGATCCAGGGACATTTGCATTTAAGCCAACCTGCCAAAACCTCAAATGAACCTGGTGCTGATCAAACACAGGGCTGAGGTGACAGTAGCCTGAAGGTAAGAGGAGCAAGCTCGTGACTAAAAAGTCACCTCTTTTAATCTATTTAGAGGTTAGAAAACTCATGGCTCATGATGTGAAGGAAAAATTTGACACAATGGAAGAGAAAAATATAATATAGTGCTGAATGGTTAAGGATACACTTATTCTAAGTATGTTTGAAACAGTTTATATTAATTTATGCCACATTTACTTCTTATTGTTTGGTCCATTGTAAACAACACTATTCAAAGTCAGAACAATTTTCAGTTAGCCGGGCTCAGACCATGTTTGGACAGACTTTAACACTGCTTGAGAAAAGCTGGCCCCCTCATTCCTTTAAATGAGGCTACTACTGTGACTTTGGTAAAAGACGCATGGTCGTCCGGTGAAAACATTTAAACCCGGGTCAACTTTTGCAACATCATCCAGCAACGCACTACATTTGCTGATCAAATACATGCTGGTTGATTACTTTACTTGTAATGTGAGTGGAGTAGTTCTGCCATTTACCTGGTGATCATCACAACAGAGGATGAAATAATTGCCACCGTGATAAAAGACAATATAAAATCCCGTCTCATTGTATTAAAAACCTCCTGTGCAGTATTTTGGTGTCTAATAAGCCTTCAAACTCATGGATCTGTTACTCAAACTGAACCTCATGGATTCCTTACCAGTACCTGAACCAACACACCCAAAACCAATGCAGCCCCTTGTGTTTTTCTTACACAATGCTGTTTCCAGTCTGAACCCACAGTCAGCGATGCTGCGCTTGAATGTGCTCTAACACTGGAGTTGTAATGCTGAAATGGTTCTGAGCCAACTATCTGGCTAGGATTTGTGGGTGCAGACTTGGAACGATATGGGCTGAGAATCGGCTCCATTTAGCAGTATTTGGGCCAGCTTTAGCCGGTGGAACTAGTCATTCTTCTGGCATAAATTTTGGCAACTATAGGCATACTGGATTTACGATGGAATTGGACCAAGTGATCTTAGCCGCCAACATCAGAGGGAATGATGTCAAGATGTAAGGGTTTGTGGTCACTAAGAGATGTCTGCAGTTCCTCAAGTTCTAAACTGAACTGGGCAGATGCCATAGCAAGCTGAATATATGTTAAAGATACTTCTTGAAGTGTGTCTTTGGTTCACTTTAATGAATCCAAAAAAATAAAATAAATCTGACTTACCTTCTTAAGTTTGAACGTTAAGAACACTCTACAGGAGCGATCTCCCCCCTAAGAAATTGTCTTCACTCTGTGCACTTTATTAGGTAGTCATCCGCAAATATACCTTTGATAACTGACAAGAATCAGAACTAAAACTTGTTCCCACAAATAGAGCCCGATAATTGCATCAGAACCCTCCTTGCGGTTTGTCATGACCAACATAAACTAGGCCGCTAACCGCCAAATCTGTCCTTCTAGGTCACAGCCATCAGCTTTCATGGTACACACAGTCTAACAAACATCAGCCCCTTTTCCCTGTAATGGATTGATCAATTGTGCATGTTAAATCACAAGGACACAGACATGACATGCATATGGGTACACTCAAACACACACACACACACACATCCGTGGCAGCATGCACACAAACAAACGCTCTGGCTGCGGTGAAAGACGGGTATTGTTAATTTCTGTCTTTCCCCCCTTCGTCTTCCTGAAGGGGAGAAGAAAGGGTGACCCAAATTTGACATGACTGGGGCGCATATTGTCAAGGATGGTTGGGTTTATCTGTGAATGGGTGCACTGTACACATGCAAACACACACACACAAACAGACAAAGATGCAGATTCATGCACGTAGACATGAGTTGTTAAATGACATTTAAAGTTAGCTTATTCACACATATGTAAATGCATTTCGGCACACATCAGAGGTACACATACATCTGTGCACTCACACACAGCACATGCACACAAACACCTAAATAAGAGATACACATGCACACCTACACACAAACACACACAATATACAGGTTAGTGATGCATGAGTGCTTGGCCAGCTTGTCTGGACAGAGGAAGGGGGTGGGGTAGGTCGTGCTTTACTGCTGTGTGTGTGTGCGTGTGTGTGTGTGTGTACGTGTGTGTGTGTGCATTAGTGGCCGTGACCGGCATACCTTTACACCCCCCACACCAATAGCATCCCTCCTCCCCCTCCCTCATTTTCCCAACACAGTACCCTGCAGTCATGTTGCTGAGCTGCACACAGTGGAGCCTGGCTGCTATCTGAAGCATGGATCTACAACTGTTTACCTTCCCTCTCCTGCCGCTTTAGTGCTGCTGCTTTTAGGACTCAACTTCTGCTGGTCAGTGCACCGACCCACAGCGTGTGTTTTCAAGCGTTTCACTTTAACTGGAGAACCGCATGTAGTTTCATTCGCTACCAGGGTCATTCTACAGGCGGCTGAGTTTGAAACTTGGCAGTGGTGGAAGAAGTAACCAGATCCTTAACGTGAGTAAAAGTTGCAATACCGAATGTAAAGTACTCGATTAGAAGTAAAAGTCCTTCATTCAAAATATTAATTAAGTAAAAGTATGGATGTATTATCAGCCAAATGTACTAGTATAAGCAACACAACAGCCTCTGGTAGTCCTATATTATATGAGTTGATCATTACTAGTACTGATGCATTACTTTGTAAGCAGCATGTAAAATGCTGTAGCTGGTCAAAATGGAGCCAATTTTACCTATATACAGTACCTTTGGTTTGTTTAATATATAACAGTGCATCATATTTTGTAAGCTGATCATGTAAAAGCGTAATCTGCCCAGTAATTAGTAACTATACTATAGCTGTCCAATTAAATGTAGTAAAGTAAAATTTCCATTTTATGCTACCTAATTAATGTCTAAGTACCTCAAAATTTGCACTTAATTATAGTACTTGAGTACTTCATTCCACCACTGAATGTGGGTATTGCTTTCTAATGATTCGTAGCATAAGAGGTTTATTAATTGTAATGGCTTTATTAATGCTCAATAAGTGATTTATTAATGTCTAACAGTTTAGCAATTGACTACTTTGGGGTTGCCGGTATATCCCCTAGGTGCATATCCTCCTTTAACACTTTTTATGTCTTTTTATGTACCTCTGTAAAAGAATAGTTTCACATTTTAGAAAATACGTTTTGAAATATGCAGTGATTACAGCTTGTAACTCCCTGTAAGACAACACATTCTGGTTTTTACATTACTCTTTGTGTACTGATAAACAATCAAGATACAACATGTTAATTAGTGAGCTTTAGGGGTGCTTGTGGGCGTATTTTTGAATTGGATAGAGACAGGCTAGCAGTTTCCCCTTGGCTCCAGTCTAAGCTAATCGCCTCCTGGCTCCAACTCTGTTACTCAATGCACAGACATGAGAGTGGTATTAGTCTTCTCATCTCACTTGGCAAGAAAGTGAATAAGCTTATCACCAAAATGTTGAACCACTCCTTTAAATAAATAGAAGGGGCTGAAAAGCAGGTTTTGCTGGAGGAGGATATTCACAAACCAAATGGCACCCCAAACGTTTCCGTGTTCATGCCTTATTACTGATCTTTAAAGCATTTATTAACCATTAATAAAGCAATTTGTTAAAATGTGTGAAGTCTTCTTAGAAAAAGGTACTTTAACTTCGCTGAGGCTACTAACGCACTACTTTTGCTGCAGGAAACAATAAAGCTTCAATACTTGATGTGAGATTAATCAGAAACATGTTGGGTCCTTTTTTTTAATCTTCTAATCACCTACCTTTCAGTCCAGAGCCAACTCTGCCAGCATTTCCTTCCCTGTTAGTGCTGTTTGACAGATTGGGCCTCAGTGGCATTTCTATACCTACTTTGTCTATTTTGGTGTCATTTTAACCTTTTTTCTGATTCTTCTGTCCCTTTTCTCCAGTATTTCTTCTGCAACTGCCTCGTCTTTACCTTCTTGCAGTGCCGCTCTTCTTCTTGTACTCCGCCTACATCATCTTCTGCTGCCTGTTCTCTGTTTCCCTCTTCTGTTTTTTGACACATACATCTTCCTCTGCCGTTTTTCTAATCATTTGCTGCTTCTTCTTACTGTGGCCCTCCTTCTTGTTATTGCACTGTCTGTTCATTTTTCATTTCTCTGCACTGTATCTCCTTAATTCTTCATCTTTGTAGTTTGTCCCCTATTTAAGTTCTACCTCGTTTCATGTCACATTATCCAGTTTAGCTTCTTGATTTCTGTTTTCCCCTAATTTCATACCCTTCCTACTCATCATGCCTCTTATTATTTCATCTTCTTCTGCATCTCTTTTATGAGCCCCCTCTTCTTTTTCTTTCCTGCTTCTTTTTTCCCTCATTTTCTTTCCCTACTTCCTCTTCTTCCTCTTCCTCACCTCCGTATGTTGTCTTTTTTTCTCCCCTTTCGTCCTTTTCCTCCTCTGCATCATTTTCATCTTCATCTGCTTCTCCTTCACTTCTTCCACCTCCTCCTCAAACTCTTCTTTTTCCTTATCAGTCTGTGTACCCCCTGTGTCTTCGGACTCTTGCTGACGCCTCACTTCTTTGGGCCGCTGCAGTCTGGATGAGATGAGTTTTGGCTTCTGCTCACTGTTTACTAACCGGCTGATACTGCTGTTTTTGCATGCGGCAGTCAGGCAATTTATAATCAATTATTTTTAACACTGCAAAATAGACAGTTCTCTATCATGAGCACTGGGTGTGTAATATGCCTCTATGAATACAAATAGCCTGGGACGTGTTTTCTTAAAGCAAGCGCTTACAAAGTGAAACGTCTAATAGCTTCCTGAGGAATTGGCAAATGCAGTGAACAAACAAGTTCTCAGTTTATCATGTCATCATTAATATTTATGTCCAAACTTTAATTGCAAACAGACGCGTTTGGATTCAAAGAGAGAAATTTGATGCAAAACTTGCCTCCCCTTCAAAGTTTCAGTTATTTCAGTTATATTTTAAATATGTTATCTAACTATACATTACTTTAGGTTAGGCTACGATCCTTCAAAGAGATGCATAGCTTTTTGGGAACCACTTAAAGTTACCCTTTATAAAGGGTTATAAGCTGTAACTAATGGCTTTATTAATGATTAATAATTATTTACTAATACGTAAAGATCACTTATATTCCATTAATACAAACAAATTGTGGTTTGCCAGGTTGTAGCACCTCTAAAGCTCACCAAAAAATTTCATAAAACCAGTCCATCTGATTCATTTAATCTGTACAAAAACTCAAGTGTAAAACTTAATTAGAAACCTCACTTTCTAATAAACCATCAATTCTGCAGCTATAAAGCTTAATACAGTCATTAATAAAAGATAGTTGGTTTCTCACCCTTCAATAAAGCAGCAAGCAGTAAGTCATCTGCCATTATAAATGCTAATAAGTCATCGATAAAGAGTTCTCATAACAATCCATCAAGTTTCCGGTTGTACATTTTAATAAATAGGTAATGAAAGAATTTTGATCCAGAGCTAAAAAGACAGTGTCCTGCTGGAGGAGGATAAACACTGGGCACATTTTTTTACCACTTCACAAACCAAAAGCTGTTCTTATTAATGGGTTATAACTGACTATAAAGCATTAGTAAACAATTTATTAACCATTAATAAAGCCATTCAGTAGTTTTAACTTTCTAACCTTTTAGAAAGTGGTCCAGCTTTTACTGTAAAAAAATAAATGCAAGTATCTACACTGCAGCTACAGCACAGCACAGCAGCTAATATGAGTCATGCTGTAGCAGCGTTACACTAACTGTTTGTGAGTTAGCAGGAGCTTGCATGATGCTCATTGGGATTAATGAGAAAGTTTTTTGCGTGGGAGCATCAAATCTAACTAGATTAAACTGGTCAGAGGTTGCACAGGCATGCTAGCTTCGTGCTGTAAGGAGGCAGGTTGCTTAGTCAGATCCTGTGCCTTGTTGGCATGAATGTGCCCAAAACCTTTTCTTTTCTTCTTCTGCAGCATCTAGACCTCCCAAGCAGCTCGTGTCTTGTCTGAATCTTGTCTTATCCTCCGTTGTTGTATCACTTTCCTTTCTTTTTCTGTCTTCCAGTCCCTCATTTCCTCTCACTTGCTGTTTGTATTTCCCATATAATGTAGAAAAGAATAAAACTTAACTGTCAACATGTGGTGGGAAAATGTTTTCAGTGTCACCTCAGGGACACATAACAAGGAGCAGCCTACAACGTGTAATCCTCATCTTGTGAAAACCTCTTTGTTCGAGTTTTTCATTGTCATGGTTTACATCCCTCGGTGAAATGATGTGTACCATCCTTGAGTTTATAAAACCCTTTCAAACTCAACCTCCAAAATGCAGAGCGGTTGAGCTGTAAACTACAACCATCATATATAAGTTCCTCATATTAATCCGTGCTAAAGGTTGTGAAAGTTTTGGTGTGTGCAAAGGCTGTCCTGTGTTTCCTCTGAAGTTTAGAGGCATTGCTCTTAGAACGGGTGAGTTCTTAATAGACGTTTTCCTGCTGCTGGCACTTTGTAGTTTAGCAGAGGGAAGACGTCAAAAGACATTTAAAAAAAAACAGCAGAAAAACTGTGGGTGGGTGGACTGCCTGCCCTCATATAAAAACACATCATTATCTTTTTGTATTTTCTGGTGGTGCTGCTGTATATTAATTTCTATTCATGACCGTATTCATGACTCCAAACTACTCCCATGTTGCCTGCACTCACTTAAATCTGACACCTGCCAAACTTTCTGTAAACTCACCCCATTTTTGAATGTGTTTACCAGCCGTGAAGGCTGTGCAGCAGAGACTAAAGGCCATTACATCTTACAGCGTTTAAAAGCAGATGCAATTACCCTGTTCACCAGCTAGTCGCTAACTTTGTCTGGCTGCTGTCTGGCGCTGGGCAGGCAGTGTACAGTGGGTTTATCACGGAAACAGTTACCTGCTGTGACTGGAAGCGCCGATCAGAGCAGTGAGTGAGAGTGAACCAAAACAGTAAAGCTGCGGCCATAAAACCAAAACTATGTGCTGAAAGACACTATAAAGCTACACAGAGTTCATGTAAATGGATGTTTTTGACTTCCAATTCCTCAAATGCAGTCATTTCTGTTCAAATGTGACCCTTTAAAATTGGACATTTATGAGAAATAATTTGTAAATTAATATGTAAAATGTGAAAAAAATGTACTCGATTCTCAATACCAATGTATCATTTCTCAGCTCTCTCTTGTAAGTATATTAATATTACTAATCCAATCTCTTTTCCTCTGGTATTAGGGCTGCAAATAATTTTCAGATTTATTTCTAGTCTATAAAATGTCAGACAACAGTGTAAAAATCCAGTGCAGTTTCCCTAAGCCCAGCTGACGTTTCAGTTTCTTGTTTTGTTCAAACAACAGCCCAAACCCCAAAACAAATAAATTCATTAACATAGAAGACTAAGAGAAAAGGCAGATATTCACTTTTTTGGCATTTTTGCTTAAAGATTACTTTAACAATTATCAAAATTTATTTTATTTAAGCGACTAATCATTTCAGATCTACTTGGTATGTCAAAGTGGAGAAATAACATTTTGTCCCCTTGAATTAATTCACTTGGTTTCCTGCAATTAGTAATCTCCTCCTGTTAATCAATTCCCTTAAATGAATTCAGTTTAATTTTCTGTCACAACTGAAGTTTTCACTTTTTGTGGATAAAGACCATTGATGCCATCTGTCTTTTACAGCACCTTTCTCCTTCTTTGTGCCATAAAGTACAATCTTCTGAATGATTGTTATGGTAATTATTTGTTTATTTTAGTTTTATTTATATATTGATTGATGCTTGAATGCCTTTTATTTTCTTGTTCTGGTGCCGTTAAAGGTCCCACTTATGACTATATTCCCCAATATCAATACACAGAGGTTACCATAAACCACTCTTTGGTGGGTGGGAAGGTGTTGACATCCTTCGTTGTCACCCACCCCCTTGTGTCGCTAGGCAACCACATGCCACCAGGAAAGAATCCATATTGTCCCAGGATGCAAGTTCAACCTAAAACTCTATACCTCACGGACGCTGCTGTTCCACTAAAGCTGTCAGCGGGATGGTGCTGGGAGTGTGTGTGTGTGTGTTAGAGGGCTTTAGGGATGAGTGGAGAGTGGGGAGTGGGTCGGGAGTGTGTTTTGGGGTAAAGGATTGGCTGAGGGGTTGTGTGTGTGTGTGTGTGTGTGCGTGTAGCAGGAGAAAGAAGAGGGGGTGGGGGTTAGGAATCTGTTTACAATGGCCTGAGGGAGAGTCGTTTAAGCTGCCAGAGAGGGAGAAACAGTCAGATATCGAGAAGAAGCATGAGAGAAAAAGTCCAAGACGTGGAGAGAAAGAGAAATAGAGAAAAAGTGGAAGAGAAGGAATAAATGAAAGGAGAGAAAGCCCCGCAACTCATGAGAGGATTAAAAACAAACTTAACGAGTCCTTTAAGGTTCCTCGGCAGAAGTTGCTGCACTAGGAGTCACAGAAGGGAAAGGGTGATGCAAAGCAGCAGTCGTAGTAGATCTCTGCTCTCGGCCATGCAAATAGGATATCTGGTGTGTGAGTTTGGGTTGTGGGTTTGTGTGTGTGTGTGTGTGTGTGTGTGTGTCAGTTCACTTTTATTCTTGTGTACATGTGTGCGTTTGTGTGCATGTGGTTATTGTGCTGCAGAAAGTTGACGCTAACTCATAGGCTTTTTTTCTTTCTGTCTGTTTGTGTGCTTGTGCTGTCGGATGCTTTGTGTATGTGTTTGTGTGTGTGTGTGTGTGTGTACGTGCGTGCAGACTTTGAGGAGCAGTTGTATGACACCAAGCTGACCGGTCAGACTTTCCGGCATCCGTCCTCGCAGAGCTCTGACGACACGTCCACCTCGCTCAGCCGATCGCCCATCTCCCTCAACAACAAGAGACCTGACTTCATCTTCCTGGTAAACACACAAACACACACACGCGCTCACACCACATCTGTTACAAGTAAGCACACACACACAAAATAATTTCTACCTTTCTTATTTTATCATATGAGCTTTTCAACAGGAAAAAACATGCACAAGCACACACTTGTCCACCTCATGTAGTCTTGAAACCAGCTGACTTCTTGCAGCTATACACACACATACACACACTCAGAAACCAAACCGTGTCCACCTCATTTATCTTTTTCACTTCTCTCCCTGAACAGCAAGAGAGCAGCCTTCACATTCCCACTAAACTCATGCTAAGTCACTCCGTCCCACGCTTTCTGCCCTCTTTGCCCTTATTCTCTCTCCTCCACTCTTTATTTTCTGCACTAGTTTCTTTCTAAACTTATTCAACACTTTCCCCTTTCTTCTTAGCTTAGTGAACCAGACATCAGATATTTACTGTATGTTACCCACCTCATTGCACACTCCTAAAGTATTTTTGTCCTTCACAACGACATTGTTGTGGCGAGTATAAATCCTTCTTTACTTTGCATAATATCGCCTTTTGATTACATTTGGCAGGATGATGTATCTTAATGTTTGATGTCTCCCTTTAATGACTTCGTGAGTGCAAGCTATATTTAATGTTAAAACTATACAATTTCCTATTTCAATATTTATGGCTAGAATTTTTCTCCAATTGCCATTTAATGTTTTTACGATCAAATACCTAAATACCTCTCTCTCTGTGCAGTGGTAATTTTCATGGTTACTGGTGGAGTCATCCTTATGTACCCATGCACAAGGGATTCACAGGAAACATACACGTACTGTATGCCATGCAGAGGATAAAAGTCAGTGCATGTGCACATGTCATGTAATGCAGAAGACACGAGATGGTGTCCAGTGGCAGAATGTAACTAAATACATTTACTCAAGTACTGTACAAAGTCGGGGTACTTGTACTTTACTTGAGTATTTCCATTTTATGCTTCTACTCCAGTATATCTCAGAGGCACATATTGTGCTTTTTACTTATTTGTCTGACAGCTTTAGTTACGAGAAGAAGGTGATGCATTGGTGTATATAAACTACCCTACTTTATATACTAACAGTATATAAAGTAGTTAAAATCAGCACAACTTTAAACAATTACAGCAGTAAAATGCAACATACACATTACTGCAGCAGTAATATTAATCCAGAAACATCTTATATAATAGGAAAACACTGACAGTGAGCATTTTACTGCATGAAGGAGTACTTTTTGAGTAAATATTGCTGATAATCCTTCATACTTTTACTTAAGTTAGGTTTTAAATGCAGGTCTTTTACTTGCAGTGGAGTATTTTCACAGTGTGGTATTAGCACTTTTACTTAAGTAAAGGATCTGAATCCTTCTACCCCCACTGATGGTGTCTGTCAACATTGTTTGGCTGCCCTGTAAACAGATAAACAAGTTGTTGCTGACAAAGTAGCCGTTCAAGGTGTGTATGCTGCCCCCAGTGTTCAATGCATGTTGTCATTTTGAATGAAATTCTGGGTCCCTGTGAAATCTTGTGTGAAGCTGTTGGGGTGACTGCATCATTTTTGTCGGGCACGTTTGTTGCCGGCTTCTCCGTTATTGAGAGAGTACTGTAGTTTCAGCCTTTAATCAGTAACACAATGCAGTAACATTATTCTTCTCCCCAGTAGCTGACACATTACTATTTCAGTGTCACTAATACTGTTTCAGCTGAAATGTGTGTTGTGACAAAATGCCTCACTGCTTTTGTTAAAGTATCCAAAGACTGTTGCACAATGTATCCAACCAGCTCTTTTAGATTTGTCAGAATTAGTCATCATCCTTTTCACACTCTCAGCAGGTTTCCATAAACAAATGCCAAATCATTTAGTGTCTTCCAGATGGAAATATCACTAATACTTGATCAGAAATTAAAATAACAAATGGCATCAGTGCTATTTGTTAGTCAGCTCCTGCTCATTGAAACACAGTGGTTACTGAATAATTTTGGATTGTAAGTCAGGTGGTAAAAATGAATTTTAAGGACTTAAGCAATAGTAATTTAATTGTTTTATTATGTTATAAAGTATCGGCAACGGATCAAAATTGAACACATGGATAAAACAGACTCTCTGCAGCTAGTTCCTCTCTGTTTTCACTCTTTCCTTCTCTGCCTTTGCTGCTAATAGTTCTCAGGCTATTTCCCAGAACATTATGGCAGCTTGATGGACTCCCATGGTGATTTTTATTGCAAGATGGCTGCACATTTCCTGCATATCGACGCACCGTTCCTTCAGCAAGCTGTTAAACAGCTCTGTTAAGTTAATGCCTTTCTTTCTGTTTGGGCTAATATCAATTAGAATTTGGCAGATTCCCACGAGACAACTTGGATTTGAATTCCTACAGCACATACCCGTGTTTCTCATATGTATTTCATCAGAAAGGATAGACTGGACTGTTTCCTGCATTGCAGCAGTCCCAAAGCAGTTTGGGTTTCAATGCCTTGCTTAAGGGCTTTTTGGCAGTGAAGGTTTAATATCAGGCAGCTGACAGATGCCAGTTGCCTCCCAGCTGGGATTACACCGTCCCGTTGGCACCAAGAACTGAACCAGCAATGACTCTGCTACTTGTCAGCCTCTGTCCCTGCTGGCTAAATCAAATCTAAACAGATCTTTCCCATATTTCTGCCTTTTCTCTTCACTTCCTCTTCCTCTACGTCTTTGCTATGTTTTCTGCTTTCCCGCAACAGCTATAAAATTGTAAATCATGACTTTCGAGTATTGTAACTCACATTTCTCTTTCCTGTTCTCTGTCTTTTACAATAATTCTCTTCTAACTACAAGACAGGTGAAAATGAGACGTGTACTGTGTTTATTTTTTTTTAATGTTTTTTCTCTCTTAGTCTCTCTTTCTTCCACTCCTCACTTCTTATCTACTTCATCGTTCCTTCCTCTCACTGGCATTTGAAGCAAAACAAAAACAATTTATTTTCGGTGGCAGTAGATGCATAGATGACCTCTGCCAGGCTGTCTCGTCTCCTCCAAGTTTCCCATTGTATTGATTTTTGCTTTAATTGAATTTAGAGTTTATTTAGTTTTTTGTGTTTGAAAAACAAACCTTATTGTCTAATTTTCAAAATAGCTTGGGCATAATACACAAACAAGATCTCTCAAAGAAGTTGAAAGTATGATACAAGATGTAACAAAAGCAGAGATAAGTGAATCTGAGTATATATAGGGGAAATTAAGTTAGGAATATGGAGGGGGTCAGGCTGCATTAAGATGGCTGAAATGCATGGGAATAAATTTGGATGTCACTACAAAAAAACTGTTTTACAATACAGTTTAGGAGCAAGAAGAAAACTGACCAAAAATAATTGTGAATTTGTGTTTTAGATGACTTGTAAGCCATTACCTGGTTTAACCCTTAATCCCATTCATCTAATTGAGTGTCATTGTGTGAATACATAGTGTTTTTCTGCATTGGAAAGCATTACAGCTAACGCTCACTCGTCAAAGTAATAATAATTAACAATGGAAAATTTACTACATGTAATCTGAAAGGGGTCGCTCGTAGTGACGAACACACAGAGAATTATCACCCAACTCTGCATGTGTTTTAGCCAGATATATCTAGCTCTGTATCAGCTGGATGTGAAAACAGGCGACTGTTTGCTAACACATTCACCACATCCTGTTTAAAATGTGATTATGCTGTGTTGTGTTTACAGCTTGTTTCATTGGCCCCAAATGGCCAAAAGGAATCAATTAATGCAGGTTTAAGGATGTCTGAAAAAAACACCACTTTTCTGGTTTGCATTTATTGCTACATCTGGATTTACAGCTAACACTTCTTGAAGAAACTTGACTTGCTCAAGGACACATCAGGACAAAACCACATTTCGTGAATCTCACAACCTTTTGGTCTCTCTGACGCAGCTGGATCAGATTGCTCACCTGTGCCTTCGATGTGTGTGTGTGCTTTGAGTAGTTGGAAACTTTACCATTTACCATTTGTTCTTCCTCTAGCCGGCGTCCAAACAGCTCTACGAAGATGAAACCACCTCCTCAGTGTTTGGACTGAGGTCCGTGACTGACCCGTCTCCCTCCCCGTCGCCCTGCGGCTCAGATCGCCCCCCGCTGGGTTGGAGTAGTAACAACAGCAGCAGCAGTACTGCCACTTCTGCTACCATTGGACCACCTGTCGCAGAAAAACCACGCTGGCACCTTGGGAGACGCACACCGGGTCACTTCCTACCGCTCGACATCACAGGTACGAAAAAACACCTAAACGTTGAGAAGTTGATGATGTAAAGGTACCTTTTTGAGGTGTTTTTGAAGGCTTTCTTTTTTGTGTTTTGCTCTTTTTGTAAAGACCTCTGTAGGGGAGAGACAGGAAAGGTGATGATATGCAACGGATTTAAACTCATTGCATTGGTATTATATGTATCTTAGCCAACTGAGCCTCCAGGACATTTTTATGGTAACAGAGTTATCAGTATAATCAAAATCAGTATAGAAAGCAGAATATTTCCTAGTTCTTGCTTTAGAAGTCTTTGGAGTGGCACAGCTACCGTATCTCAGGGAATTCATGAGTGTTTCATCGCCATGACCGACTGATCCTGAGCCATCAGAGTAGTGAGAGTTTGCTGAATTTAAATGGGTATATGTAAACACAGGTGACTGGCATCCAGCCTATGAAGTGGTGGTGATTATCCAATCAAAGTGCAAGATGCTTATATGCTCAAGCTTGATGATGATATTTCACAGTAGTGCTCAATTGATTACTTCATTAACTGATAGTCAGAAAATGTACCTAAAATATTTAGATATAGGATTGAGTGTTTGAGTCTTTTATCAAGCATAAATGCCACACATGCTCTGGTGTGTGTGGGAATCTGCTGCTTTTCTCTGTTTTATATGATTGTAAATTTAATATTTTTTGGTTTTGGACTGTTGGTCAGACAAAACAAACACCTTAAAGACATTGCCTTGTGCTCTGGGAGCTTGTTATGGCTGTGTTTCAACATTTTCTGACATTTTATAAGCAAAACCATTAATCACTTAATCACAAAAACAATCAATAGAATAACTAATAGTAAAAATAATTGTTAGCTTGTTTTAAGGGTCACCTGATCAGTGAGTGAGTAGGAGTGAAACTGAAAAAGGGTTGGATCAAGGTTAATTATAGTGTCAGTGGGGAAGGTGAGGCACTTGTTGGTAGTGTGTTGGCCACAGCCAGATGCCTTCAAGCATTATTTGGTTTTATTAGAATTTATGGCCTCAATATGAAAGTTCTCTGACAAATCATCTAAAATTAAATAGATTAACCCCCAAGATGAGATTGCATTGGAAACAAATCAGCGCTTGGCAGGCGTTAGATGGCTCTGGATGTCTGACTTGAAAATACACAGTGTAATGTGCAAACAACTACTGCAGGGGGTAATTTGAAACGTGTATGGTTAAACTGAATCTTATTTTTATGTCTTTGCCGCCATCGGTTTATTGTAGTAAAAGAAAAGCATTGGTGACTTTGTTCTACACACTTAATGCCTCAGAGCAATACAGCGGATTCACACATTCTGTGTTGTTCTCAAGGGAGTTGGTTTTTCCTGTGACAGTTGTAAAAGTGAGAGTTGTGGGAAATTAGACTGAAATGAAATGCAAAATAACTGTGAATTTAGGTCTCTTTCGAGGTCAGTATAATTTGACTTTGACTTGCTGCAATCACTGCTTCATAATTATAGAAGTAGTAGAAAAAAACGATATCAGCGATATCAGAAATAACCTCCTAAATGCTAAAAATGGTCCCGGTTGCCGGTTGGTCTGTTCACCACATTGGTACAAAATGAAATATCTCCACAAATATTGGATGTATTACCACGCAAGTTATCGTATCCATTTTATCCATTTTACACACCTGGGACCTGCTGACGCTGACTTTGTGTAACTACAGCCTGCAGATTCATCTGTGACTGACACGTAGGGACACCTGTCATATCCTTTGTCAGCTTCAGCCTGGCAGAAGAGTCCATATTCTAAATATGTTATTACACAATGAGCGAGAGTGACTACTGATGATAACTTATCCAGAATTCAAACCCAGAGTAGCGCAACGTTACCCTAGCTAGATAGCAGCTACGTCGGCCAGTTGACAAGAGCTGATGTTTGTGGCTCCGCTGTAACGCTATGGCGAGATGGGTTTTCTGACGAAAACGCGACTGTCGTGCCAATCTCTTTCTTACATTTATTTTTCCTTTTTTACAGTAAGAGAAGGAAAACATAAACACCAAATATCAGCTTGTTCCTCAAAAGATTAACAGTTGGGAAGAAATATTTGTGCAAAGGTGTTTAGCAACATTTTCAAATGTAGTGGGAGTTTTTCCCAGAAGATGAAGTATCACTAGATGGTAGAATCAAGAGGACACATACTGTAGTTAATATACACTAAGATGATCCATGGCATAAACTGACCAGGTGATCCATTTTTAATTGTACTTATTAAATCCAGTTTAGTCATGAAAAAAACACTTAATCAAGGATGTAAGAAGAGAACAGATGCACAGTTATCCAAACGGCAAAAGGCCCAGTATTCCAGTAGGAAAGCGTCAACATTTTGTTCTCTGCATGCAGGTTTGCTCGTTGCTTGAACAGTTTGCATATTCATGCCAGAAGTCATAACTCACAGGTTACACTGGATGATGTCGAAATGCAGTACTGACACACACACACACACACACACACACACACACACACACACACACACACACACACACACACACACACACACACAGATTCTCACTTGACACAAGTTTGAGCTTTAAGGGTGAAAATCTTGCAGAAACAAGATTTGACGTCGGGAACATTTTCTTCTTATGATCACATTTGCTAACGCTCTCGCCCATCTCTGGCAGTCAGCTTGGTTTGTGTGTATCGTCTTTGTGTGTGTGTGTGTGTGTGTGTGTGTGCATGTGTGTGCTGTCAGAGATCTTAGTATGCTGTGGTCATCCTCGGCAACATCGTTCTGACACTCCTGCTTCCACTCATCTCAACCGAGCCACTACCTTGTTTACTTTGCGTGCATGTGTGTGTGTCTTTGCATGTGTGAATGTGAATGTGCATGTGTGTGTTTGGTCCTCCTGGTTTTTGGCATAGCAACTGCTCCGTCACTGGGTGCCTCTCCCCTCCTTCTCGCGCATATCCATCTGTAGTTTAATATCTCTCTGTTTCTTTGTCTCTTTCTCCTGCTTTCTCTCCCCCTTTGTCCCTCTCTCACGCTGCCTCTCTCACCCACTGTGTAGAGGAGTAGAAGGTCAGGTATAATGATGCATGCCTGTGGCGTTGTACTTGGTGGGTATTCACTTCCTTCAGAGAGAAAGAGATAGAAACAGAGAGGAAGGAGGCAGGGAGAGAAGATGGGAGAGAGAGGTTGAGAGATAATAGACTTAGTAGAGAGAGAGGGGAGTACTTTGAGGACATTATTTTTCTTATTGTCAACAAGTCCCTTGAAAAGAGCAAAACCAACAATGTGTGTGTTTGTCTCTAAACTCTTTCCGACTTCCCCAACCTGTCTATAGCTCTCAGCCCGAAGCCCATTGGCTCCTAGTGAAGACCTAAATCTTTAAAAATGGGTCACAATAATACGGTTACATTTTTTCTAAAGGCTCAGTAATTTCCTGCAACAGCTGGGCACTGTAGTTTTTAGCAAACGTTTGATGCTCTAGTGAGTGTTTTCAGCAGCAGGACGGTGTATGTGGGATTGAGTCAAAATAACCTACAGTGCCCGTGTTAATGCTAATGAAGGAACAAGTCACCCAGTGCAACAGTGTGGCTTGTTGATGTGTTTTAATAGTTTTTGACAATGGAGCTCTATGGCACAGATGAAGAAGCTACTATATCAGGCTTTGGCTACACAGACAATACTTGTTAGTAGGGTTCATTCATTGTTGGTTTTGGTCTTTTCATGGGGTTTGTTGACAACACAAATATAGAATGTCACCAGACTCATTCAGTCTGGTGACATTCTATATTTTTGTTACTGTGACACCCAGTCTCTCACCCCTCTCTCTCTCTCTCTTTCGCTCTCTTTCTCTGTAAACCAGCGAACAGGTAGCTTGCAGCCAGCTTGCTGTTGCCATGGTAACTCGCCACTCTTCCTCTCTCCTCCCTAAAAAAAAAAATAGAAACAATAGCGAAAGAAAAAGAGAGGAAGTGAGTGCGAGTGAAACTGAATCCAGAAGATGGGAACAGCACAGAGCGTTGAAGAGGGAGATAAGAGAAAGAGAGAAAATGCAGTTTGAGGAAAGACAGAATGAGAGAAGAGGAAGGTGGAGGGATACAGGATGAAAGAATAATGAATGAAGGATAATGAGAGAACATTTTGTCAAAGCTGCCTCCTCCCACTTTCCTTCCTCTTCCTCCTGCACTCTTTCTCTCCCTCCCTGCACATCTCGCTCTGGCAATTTTCATGAATGACTGAAGCACTGTAGGCAGTGAAGATGTGAATGCAGAACAGGATGAGAGACAGACTGATTGACAGAATGAAAGGGTAAGACATTTATCAGTTTCTTATTTTTTGAAGAGGTCAATAGGGATATTTTAGTCATTTTGAGCAAAATTATTATAAGTATAATATCATATATAACAATATACTTATTAATATATGTCTACTTTGATAGAGACACATGGATTTGTGCCATTATGTTGGTATTTTGTCATTTTTCTTTTAACATTACAGGCATTTAATTTCATTTTTAAGAGCATCTGTTGATTTCTGATCCTAAATGTGATCATGTGCACGATATAACTGCAGAAAGACAGGGAGATTGTTTCACCAAGTGGGTTTCATATGAATGTAGAACTTTGTAGTTGTGAACTGAAAAACAAGCAACTCGTGACATTGCAAGGACAGGCAGGTAGAAAGGACAATAGGCAGACAAAGCCTGTATTCAGTTAGGTAATTACTTAGTGAAAACAGACAGACAGACAGACAGCTTGTACATCAACATGTATGTGCATATTTTGACTTTCACTTTGACCTGACAAAGATCCAATTCTTATTGAAATGTTGTCTAT
Source organism: Siniperca chuatsi (assembly GCF_020085105.1). Taxonomy (NCBI): domain Eukaryota; kingdom Metazoa; phylum Chordata; class Actinopteri; order Centrarchiformes; family Sinipercidae; genus Siniperca; species Siniperca chuatsi. The sequence goes on from NC_058063.1 coordinate 18,889,086, forward strand.
TTAAGTAAATTAGTCATTTGGAATCATTATGCAGTCATTACTTTTTTATTAAGTCTGTAAATTTGGTCATTAATGCTAAAAAAAAGTAAATAATGAGGTTTGCAGACAGGCAGGTAAACAGCTTGCAAATGTTGTCATTTAAAGCAAAAAAGTGTTAGACAGTAAAATAGACATTTTGTGAATGCAGTTCTGAATGTAGTGTGCAGAGAGTCAGCGAGGGAAGCAGACAGTTTGAGAATGTGGAGTTTAGCAGAAACACAGACAGGCATTCAAGCTGTTGAGCTGCAGACGGTCTAATCCTCTCAGTTTACCTGGAGCGCCTCCGTCTACCAGGAATCTGACAGGGGGCGGAACTTTTCAGAACTGCAGCAAATCCTATTGGCTTTACATTGTGCCCTTTTTGACAAGAATCCATCACTAAGCAGCAATTTGAATTAAGCCTTTTTATTTGGAGTATGTGTTGATGAGGCTGCCTGCACTTAAGTTGAAAACGCATGTCAGCATATCTCCAAAATAGATGCTTAAACAAGTATGTTTGTCATCTATGCTTTCTTTTCTGAGGATGGCACCGACATGTCTCCTGCTCGTTGCTTTGTGGGGGTTTTCATTGACCTTGTGACCATAAATTGGTCCTCTCTCCACTGGTCGAGGCTGCTGTGGCCTAACTGCCCAGAGTAAAGGCCACATTTGGTCCACCAGTACACTACATCGACAGGCTGTGCAGACTGTTACTACTGTCTGATATGTTGAAATTGTCTAATTGTTTGTTCTTGATATAAGTACCTAGGACTCCCAAGGAAGCAGCATTGATACTTGTGGATTATCCTGGTGATATGAGGTTAATTGTTTGATTGATTGACTGCACTGCAGACAAACAACACTTTTCATGCAAATTCTTAGAAACGTCACAATTCAAGGTCAGCGATAGGGCAACAACTCAGGAGATAGTAGGGATTCATAAGCTGTGTCCCAAATCCACACTACATACTAATTCTATACAGTATATTATGAGGGGCCGTACAAGCCATAATACATTCTGGCCCTCTCGCATACATACATACATACATGCATACATTCTCCTTTCACATACATATATTTTCACTCTCACATTAACTTATTTTCATTCTTACACCCACATATTTTCACTCTTATATTTATGTATTTTCACTCCCACATTCATACATTTGCTTTCATGGACATGCAGTCAATGTATACATTTAATATTATTTATAATATATGTATGTAAGAAGAAAATGTATTTATGTCTGAAGAAAATATATGCATGTAGAAGAAGAATGTATGCATGTGTGAAAGAGAGTATAGTGGAAACGGATGGCAGCTCATTTATCGCGCTGTGATTGGCTGAGAAACTTGCGGTCGGGTCTGAGGGGAGGGGGCAACGAGAGCGTGATTTACATCTGCATACAGAACCAGTGTTGCCAACTTGGTGACTTTGTCATTAGATTTAGCGACTTATCAGACCCTCTTAGCGACTTTATTTCTAAAAAGCAACTAGCGACAAATTTATTGATTTATTCAGACCATCAGAGAAAAGGCGAGAAATGTATTAAAATATATTATATTGTGTCTCTCAGTGTCTCTCTTCCTCTCCTCTTGCGCAGGCAGTCAGTGTGTGGCGTGTGGGGCAGCTTCACTCTTTCTCTCCGGATCTCTGGATTAGGATATAATAGCTTGAAAATATGTAAATAGCTCGTTTGTGCTTCTCTCTCACTTTTTCTCTCCGGATTAAGATGTTACTACATGTTGTAAATATGTAAATAGTTTGTTGATCTTGTAAATATTTAAATTGTTCGTTTGATCTTTTCCCTCCCTTTGTAGATTATTTATTTATATATTTTTACTTTTTTAACTTGAAATACACAATGTCCCCGTAGTGAGTTTGTCATTATTTGGCCAAAGTTTTCTCTTATCTACATTTTATGTCTTAAATTTAGGTGATCTCTCCCTCACTGCACTAAGCTGTATGCAAATGAATGCGTGATGGTGTCATCAACATGCAAATGAATGTATGACTTAATCTGGCGGCTTTTTGCGACATTTGGAGCCAGTGCTAGCTACTTTAATTGGAAAAAAGTTTTACAGAACGTGATTCTTCCTGAACCAGCCGTCCTCTCGTCCGCTCTAAGCTTACGGCATCACCGCAAACCTACAGCAAAGGCTCCCATGAGTTCACTGAGAACTCTCAAACAGCAAGTAAAAGTTAACTTTAACCCAGCGCGGTTCTGTGTGAGAAAACAACGGCAGAGAGAAACAGACTTACTTGCGGTTTGAGAGTTCCCGGTGAACTCACAGAAGCCTTTGCTGTAGGTTTGCGGTGACCACTAAACTCCTTCCGCTTCCACTAAACTCTCTCAGACATTCATACATTTTCTTCTTACATACATACATACATATTATATATAATATAATATAAATATATTATATATAATATTAAATGTATACATTAACTGCATGTGCATGAGAGCAAATATATGAATGTGTGAGTGAAACTATATGTATGTGAAAGTAGAATGTATGTATGTATGTATGTGTATTATGGCTTGTACGGCCCCTCATAGTATATACTACATACTAATCATCCTAGCATACTGTTTTAGCAGTTAGTATACAAAACTACCAACATACTTTACCATTTTATATATAGCCTACAGGAAGTGAGACTTTATGTGTGATGTAGGATGAAATTTAATTAAAGCCAATTAAACTTCACAAAGAGACGTCAGAATGTTTTTCCTAAGAAGATTTTGCTTTGTTTTCTAAGATCTCTATGGAGCTGTTTCATCACCATCCACAATTTATTTAAATGTTTTCCAGTTTTGAGCAGCTCCTCTGTTTCCTTTATGCATTGCATTGTGGGAGCATAGTGTTCATCAACATCACACTCAAAAATTTACTCTATTTAGTATGCATTCTGTTTGCTTTGAGTATACGTTATTTTGTCACTTTTCCAGTGTGAACACACTACTGTGTATATACTAAAAACTTAAAATCAGTATGTAGTAAATGGATTTGGGAAAGGCATTTGTTTTACTCAAAGACACTTGGTGGATCCACTGTCACCAGAGGTGCCATTTATTACTCTGATAAACTCAGGTAAAGCTGCTCACATTAAACTTTCTAAGGCAGTATATGGTAGAACACGAACAAACAATATTCAGACTATTTAGTTTGTTATTTATTATTTTTCTGTTTATTTATTTAAAAAGTCAACTTGAATATTTTTGGACTCATTAGTATTTGGTATTGCTTTGGCTTACCACCATTTTCTGACATTTAGAATTTTTCCTTTGCACTTTTGCTGTTAAAACAAGGTCCATTTACTCATTTATTCTGGAGCTTTCAACTGTATGACAGGGCCTTCATCGGAATTTGCAGTTTGCGCTGTTGTCACTTTCAAACCTTTTATGATTTTGAGCACCTCTAAGACTTTCTTATGCATGTTGGTTTACAATTTCAGGTTGACAGTTAATTCTTGTCCTTGGAAACAGCAAAACAATCTCAATGCAAAGTCCTCATACTCTCTTTGTCAGGGGTTTTTGACCGTCTTCATCCGCATCATTCATCATTTGTCAACTACTTTTTCCAATGTCAAAAGTGAGCTGTCAGCCTGAAGATGGGATATCATAAAGGGGGAGAAAGGCAGTTTTTTTCTGATTATAGAGGCAAGAACATTTAGAAGTTAATATTTTGTTACTGTAACTGTATCTGTGTTTCATAACAGGGTCTTTAACCACATCCCATCCACAACTACCGGAACACTCACAGCAGGCAGGAAAGCAGCAAAGCCAGGGCCATACTGAAGAGACATTATGATGAATGTATCATCGTCTTGTCTCTCTGGTGAAGGCTGCTGATAGTTGAAATAGTGTCTATTATTTATGGCTGCAGGAGCAACACAAAGACTCCCCACCTCTGAACGTCAGCTCAATCACAGACGAGGCCGATCAAGAACGGCTTTCCGAAAGAAAGACAGGCAGTAAACGTGACTGTATACACGTATGATTATTACATTTTTGCTGCCCAGGCTGCAAATTTGTCACTTTGCCTTGATGAAATCAGGATTAAAGAGGCAGACAGTCCAGCAGGAAGTGGGGGAATGCATGACAGCCAGACAGGAAGTCATATTTAGCCCCGCTCAATGGCTGAATCATAGCTTAGTCTCTGCTGGATGGCAGATGTAGATGTAGATGTTTCAGCCCAAACACTCTTATTTATTCATGCACAGAGAATAGCAATTGAATGGCACTCAGTGAACGAGCTAAACAGACAGATTGTTGTTAACATAGACACAGAATGAATGACTGAGGCAAATAGGCTGTTGGAGAGAGAAACAGATAAAAAGACAGGTGGAAAAAGAGTAGTCAATTTCAATTTCACTTAGACTAGACACTAGAGCCATGTTTCTTGGGCAACTACTCACATTTTCAACTCTTCAGTGATTGGTATGGGCTAATACTGTGGGAAAGGTTGAATCTAAATCACTGGACCGAAGTTTTGATTAAAGACTTTCTCCTAAAAGGATTTTCACGCCTATCTAATGATAGAGTAGGTGTGGTGTGTACTGGTATTTATCATAGGGATAAATACCAGTACTATTCACCACAAATGAACTTAGGAAGCCTTCTGGATGAACAGTGAAATGTCTTCAAAACCCAGTGATTTGTAATCATCTTTGTGGAGACTTTGTACCATGATTGATAGGAACCTTCAAAGACACTCATCTGAAAGTCAATATGCTTTTTTTTACAACTGATAGTATAGTTAGTTGTGTGTCAATACTAGACTTTTACCAATAAATCAAGTATGATCAGCTCTTATTCATCAACCCTAAACAGAATGGGGGAAAGTTACAGTATTACTAGTAGTGACTAGTTCCTTGCCATAAATTGTTAGTAGTAACAAGTTACCTTACTTAATTAGTATTTATTTACAGTAAGTCAGAGTACTTTTCAGTTACCCAAAAACTAAACAGCAGAAGGCTAATAAATGTCTTAAAATATGACTCTCCAGTCAGTGATATCACCACAGGTGTTTTCCATTGGCTGCAAAAGGCACAATACCCACTGTTACATCACTGAGTAGGGTGTGGCCAGAGGTGAAAAAAGGCCTTTAAGTTGGATGAACAACAGCAAAACAACATGTGATGAGCTTTTCCCTGTAACAAAGCTCTACATTTTGTTTCTCAAACTTTGTGTCTCCGAGCTTTGTTCTGGAAATGTGGATTAAAAACTGCATCACTGAGCTCAATTGGTTGTTTTTGCAGGCAATAATACCATGTAGAGTCTGTCTGCTATTAGCCTGCTCTTTGGTCTCTCAGATAGCTCAAACATTTGTAATTCTGTGTTGTTCAATGCTTGGATGTATAATTCATACACAGCGCTGCATCAGGGACATAACTAGAAACAAAATGGAAGGAGGGCAGGGTGGAGTCATTTATGACAGGAAACCCCTTGATAGGCAACAAGAATATACACAGGAAGACAGACAGGTAGAGAAACTGATGGTGAATGCGAATGTACTTTATGGGAGGCAAAAAGATCGAGCCACAGACTGTTTGCTGGGCTTTGTGTTTGGTTTTCCATTCATCGTCACATTGGTTTATGTAGTTATTGAATTCGACAACATAATGCTTGATTTATGAAGAAACAAAAAGCAACAGACCTGTATTCTGCTATATTTTGCTTACTGAAACCCATTAAAGTCAGTAGTTGTACAATAAATACTGTATTGCTCCTTTAACTCCGTTTGTTTTGGCACTGGTGGCGTAATGCCAGTACACTTTTTCATCGATCCAACTTCATTTGATTCATTTTTTGTTTTGCCTCATTGATTTTGTGTGTGTGTGTGTGTGTGTGTGTGTGTGTGTGCGCGCTTGAGTGTGTGTTTCCTGTCTGTCTGATTTAACATCCCAGTCTTCACTCACTGAGTAAAAAAACTAAACTTCACTGAATGGCATTATTTTGTTGTAGGAGATAAATCTTAGCAGTAGACTGCATCCAATATGACTGTTGCTATAAAACAAGGCTGATGGCTTAATAGAAGCCTGACTGAGTTATGCACCATGCCTGGTGAGAGATGGCACTGCATGTCATTGAGGTAATCAAGTAGGTACCTGCTGCCTCTGATGACTCATTGGATTACTGTCAGCCCAGACAAGACATCAGAAGGACAGGAAGTACAACAGAACAGCAGGTTTCTCAGCAGCATCTGCTGTAAGTCACTCTGGATTAAAAAATGACTGCAGAAACTGTAGAACATAAACATGTAGGTTTATGATGACAGAAAAAAAGAAAGTGAGGCTGTTCAAGCATGTAGTTACATCAGTTTAATGTACTCTTTGTCATCTCCAACACATGCACTTGTTCAGCTGAGGTGAACTCTTGTTGTCAGCCAAAAACATGTTGATTTAAACAAACTTGCGGCAACTCTGAGCATCAGTGGCTCAAAATATCAGCGATCAGGTAACAGGAAATCCTTAAATCACCAAGCATAATGTCAGTAAAATGCACACAGCACGCTCACGTTCTCCAACTCTATGTGACAATGTAAACCAAACTACTGGCTTCGGGGCCAGATCTGGCCCCTGAAACAATTTCATAGGGCCTCCCTCATGTTGAGAGTTTATTGTTAAAGCTGACCTAGATTTTGATGGGGGTCATATGTTTGAGTAAATTTGAGAATTTAAACTGAGTCTTTATTTCACATTTAGACAGTGAGGAGGTGAGTGAATCCAGCTAAGTGAGAACAGTTTGTATTTCACATGGATCCTGATGAATACTATATTGCACCGATGTGTCAGTATTCCAGCACTTTAGTGGGCACAGTCCCTTCTTTTCCTTGTGGTGTTTTATTGTGACACATCTGCAGGAAGTATGCAGTTTTAATGACTGTAGCTTAACAGCGATCTAATTAAAACAGCAAATATTTATATATATTTATATAATAATTTTTGTGAAAAAGATTGTTTAGAATGACAAGACTATGTTGTTGTACTAGTAGAACTAATGCTGTGGAAGTATACATTATGCTGAATTTAATGTTAAATGTGAGAGAAAAAATCTTTCTTACTGAACTTTCGCCAAACCTTCATGTAAACAATTTCCTAGGAATCATCAATCACATTGATTTCATGCAGAAATTAAAATTATGGCTCATGCAACTGCAACCATTGTAGGTTTTTGCCAAGCTGTGTTAAGCTTATCCTCTAAACTTTTGGGGTTGATGTTGCTCTTACTATGCCCTTTTAACATGCATTGTTTAATTAGCAAATTCTGTGACTTAAAAGGTATTTTAAAATATTTAAGCCACATTACTGCATGTTATTCAAATACAGTTACTACAAGTTGTGTTCTTCTCGGTCCATCTCACAAAAATACATTTTAACCTGAGTGAGACAAGCTGGGTATATTGAGTTTAATAAAAAACAGTAAATCATATTTGTCTTGACCATCTTAAAAGATGTGACTTGAAAACGATGCACCCTTTTAGGAATGACAAATCAGGTGATGCTCACAGAATCAAATTTTTTTCTACACATCTCTATCTCTCAAGAGTCATAATCTAATACGTTTTTGCCATGTCAAATACATGATTGGATTTAGTGTTTTATTGAATTTACTGTGTCAAGTAAAATTACCTTCCTCTTCCTTTCACTGACCCCATTGTTCCTCTGTTTCTCCTCCAGGTGAAGGAGGAGGAGGGAAATTCCACGGTGTCGACCTCCTCCAGCACTCCCCATCCCCCTCTCCAGGGGACCCCTTCCCCCACCAGCCCCGCTCCCTAGAACCTGTCACAGACACCTTCCACCAGAACCTCCCCCTGAGGAAGACACACTCTGACCTCGACACAACCTTACCTGCAGGTGTGTGTAACCATTAGGGGAAGCGCTTACCCTCCTCCGATGTTTTTCTTCTCCGTTTCTTCTTTCTTGTGTCCCTGTGGTGCAGATCACCTTACTCTTCACATAAACTGCGCACCACCTTCAGCCAAAGACAGAAAAGAGGGAAAAGAAAGGTACAGGTCACTACAAAATGAAAAATCTCTACTCATTAACCACTAACCCCAATGTCAGCTGAAACTCTGTTGGCATTGTTAGAAACTTTTAACTTTTTTTGGCTACAGAAACACATATTTTTACACAGACATTGTACTGAACAAGGTGTTGCAGAAATTTGATTGACATAATTTTCAGCTTTTTGGAGCTGTAAAAACATTTTCCCTTTTCATTTGATAACTTGGGAGAAGACAGAGATGGGACCGTGACAGCTAACTTTTTGTATGTTTCTACTGCTTAAAATAAGTTTTTAGTGATACAAAGGTGAAAAGATCAAAGTTTTAATTTAATTTCACAATGAATTATTTATTTTACCTGTGTTTTTTGTGTATTTGTGTCAATTCCCATAAATTTAGCTTGGTTAGATTAACCTGGGCATGTTCATATTCCTACTTGGCTTAATCCCATGTTAAAAGGGGTCATTGAAGCAGGAAAACATCATAATTATTTTTCTTTCTGCTTTTCACCTACCAAATTTTGAATTTAACAAAGAAAAGCATAGCGATTTATGTTGGGTTAATAATTTCTTTCCCATGTATTTGCAGTAATCTGTTTTGCTCAGTGAAGGATGGTGTTGCCGGCAGCCAGGATCTTTTCATGCCTAATTGGTTTATTCACTGCAACAGGGATACTCTATCGCAGGGTATGAAGGGTTCGCGTAAACAGTTTAAAATGAATAAGGCCTTAATTGCTGACAGGCGAGAAAAAGCAGAACATCTAAAGTTAGCATGTATCTGACGTTTAAAAAAATGGATTAAATCAATTGATGTTGTGTTAAGAATAAAGATGAACTTATTCACTGCAGACCTTGGCGAACACTTGTGAACACAGTGTTAGTATATAATGTAATTCACACCTGTGAGGTAGGTGCATAGGAGAATGAACTGCATATTTTTACTATATCTACAGCCTGCAACAACCAATCACTAAAGGGGTCAAATCATACTTGAGGCGACTAGACATTGAATAATTAACCCAAATGCATACATAAGTCAAAATACACACATAAAAGGGCCAACATTCACATCTTGTCGTAAATAGAATGCAAAGAATCCTGAAGATTTTTTCCCCTTGTCTATTGTCTGAAGGTCTATGACAGAGTTCTTTAAAAGATTTTGTGCTGACAGCATGCAGGAGCCCACAACTTTTTCAGTTCCTTTCAGAGAACAGCGTTAGCTGGCAACCAGAGAGTGTGTAGTATATCTAAAGGACTTACTGCTGTAAGCAAGAAAGTGAACTTCATGCTGTCAAGGGTGACACAGGGTGACACAGGCTGTCACACTGTTCTTATCTTTATATTTAATTTTTTTCTGCTATAAAATCAAAATGTTTTTTAAATGGGCTGCTAGAGATAGATAGGGGTGGTGGGGTGTTAATGTAAGTTTTTAGGGCAAGTTGAGTTTGTTCTGATCAGTTTAGTTGTATTAATTCTCCCTCTTTCCCCTTTCTTCCACAGATAACACTTTGGAGCAGCGTGCCCGGGACAAACTTCACCCAGGAACTATGGACCGCTCTGGGCTGCTGTGCTCAAATACACCCTCCACTTCCTGGAACGGACCTAAGGGCTCCACCTTTTCTCCCGGAGCGTGGAACGAGCCTTACAATTACACCATGAACAAAGGCCCAGAAGTTCCGCCCAAACAGCACAGCATCCTCGGTAATGCAGGGGGAGGGACGCAGGACGGGGTGATGTTGGTTAGCTCAGGACAGTCGGTGAGCTCACATTCCAGTTCATTCACGTCTGTGACAAACCTGTCTGGGAGAGGAGGGAATAACATGCCAGGGATTTCACTGGCAGCGGCGATGATGGGAAAAAGGAGCGAGACGGAAGGGGCTGCTGCGGATGGAGGGAGAGGAGGTGGAGGAGGGGGGGTTGGGGAAGCAGGTAGAGGGCGGGAGAGGTCGGCACGTTCCATAGCAGCAGCGAACGCCTTCAAGTTCCGGGAGCGTTCCCTTTCTACACCCACGGATTCTGGTTCCTTCTGCTTTACAGAAGGTGGCATAGGGCAGCCAGACGGGAACATTGTGTCCACAGGGAATGGGAATGCTATGGCAATAACACATCAACAACAGCATCATAACTTCCTGGGTTTGGGCGAGAACTACGCCCTTCTCTACCCTAGAGGGAGCTCTGAAGACAGTGCCAGTACCACAGACACAGTCTCTGTCACAGCTTCTGACTACAGCGCAGATGGCCACTTGCGCCTACGCTCCCGCTCCATCTCGCTTAAGAAATCCAAACGCAAGCCACCACCTCCTGTAAGGAGCGTCTCTCTCATGAAGAACCTTGGAGAAGCTGAGGGGAGAATCCACCAGGAAGGCGGTCTTTACCGGGATGGCCGGCCAAAGAGCCTACATATCCCCAGGGACCACTTCCCAGACTTCCAGCCCGATTTCCTCCTGCCCAGCTCGTCCTGCTCCTCTAAACCCAGTGTTGGTGAGCGGGAACTGGTCCATGGAGGCACTGATGGACCTCCAAGTCTGGAGGTCCAGGCACCAGAGAGGGAGGGAGAGACAGAGCTGACCTTCCCCACTCACTGGCAGCTGGGGGAGTGGAAGAATGACCCTTACAGGTAGAAAATGAAACTACACTTTATGTTAAAAGCTTATTTGCTCGATCCAGTTTATGTGTGTCTACCATGGTTATTTGTTTTCATATTTAAATTATTAAGCATGGCTCCTCAGTATTCTCCAAGTTTGTTAGGTAAAGACTAGAAATGCATTGAGTTCTCCTCTCTTCTCTTCTCTTTTCTTCTCTTCTTTTCTCTTCTCCAGGTCTCTATCAGGCTCCAGCACAGCAACAGGTACCACAGTGATTGAATGTATGAAAGTCAGAGGCAGCTCGGAATCCCTGCTTGATTCTCCCTCCACCTCCAGAGCCACCTCACCCTCACAGCTTTCCATGGAAACTGACATCAAGGCATCCTCGCCCTTCAAACCCCCAGGACTTATGTCCCCATCAAGTGGCTATTCCAGCCAGTCAGAGACTCCCACCCCAACTGTTCCACTCAGTCAAATGGCATGTCAGGGAACAGCAGGGACGTCAGGGACAATAGGGACATTAGGGTGTAAGTTGCGCCCGAAGATTCCAGAAAGGAAATCATCGCTACCATCACCCAAGGACCCGGCTGCGAGGTCTAGATTATCCTTTGAGATGCCTGGGAATGCACATCTGGAGCTGTCATCAATCAAGCCAAAGCAAAAGGCCAGCAGACGGCATTCTGACACCTCAACAGCGGCAAAACCAGGAAAAATCAGCCCCAGCTCTTCACAGGCATTGCCTGTGGTTACCCAGAATGAGCTGAAGACTGTTCGGCTTCGCTCTGTCTCTCGTGGTGACTTGGAGGACTGCCCTGATGGGGCGTCTGACACCATCGAAGAAGAGCAGCATGGCCGAGACCTAGGCGAGGACCCCAGCCCGCCAGCCACCCTACCAAAACCCAAACCGCCTGTCGCTGTCAAGCCCCCGTTGCCTAAGCGGCCCCTGAACCTCCTCCTCAAGTCTCCTTCCCCCTCCTCCACTTCCCCCCTAGCCCTCGACTCACCTCCTGCCTCACCTGTGGACCGGCCTGTGCCCCTAGGCAACATCTACAAAGTCATGAAAAACCCAAACCCAAAAAACCTCCACCACAAACTTTAACAACTCCCTCTGTTTTCCCAGATTCTGCCACCGCTCCACAAACTGCCTATGATCATCCATTCCTCCCCCACTCCCAGTCCCTCTTTGATCTCCCTCCTCTTCCAGAACCCCAGCCTCTCCTGGAAGACCCAGCAATGGAGCCTGAATTTGACACAGACCCAGAGATCCGTCTTGGTCCTGAGGATGGAGGCTCACTCCCCTCTCCCTGCAGTAACCAGGAGGCCCCGGAGCTCCAGGACAAGAGCAAGACACTTCCCTCAAGGATGACAATCTCCTGTCTGGCAGAGCTGTCGGACAAAAAGAAACCCAAGGTGAGGAAGACATCTCTCAGAAAATGCTTTATTTTAGGGGCATCCTTGTGGTTGAGGTCATTAAGTGCGTCCTGGTGGCAAACAATGTAGAAATACAGTTAATGGAAGTAGAGATTGTCAATGTAATTAATATCCTCATTTTTAAGTAATTGTACTAATGTTTCATAATTATTGCTGTACTGATTTGATGTTTAAAACTTTCTCATTCCTTTGCAGGTTCCACCTCCAGTCCCCAAGAAGCCGAATGTCCTGCTTCTTCCCTCATCTGTCCACTCCTCCACCAATGGCAGCACAGAACGTCAGACGCCACAGGCCGACAGCCCTGTGGGTCTTCGGTCTCCTGTAGGAGCATTCTCACCAGAAGAGTTTCCCAGTACTCCTAGTGCTCTCGATATGCCAGAGCAAGATGAAAACCACCTGGGAACAGACGAAGAGAGTTCAAAAGAGTCATCACTTCAGTCATCTCTGCAGGATTCCTCCCTCACAGAGCTGGGAGAGAAGATGGCCAGCACTGGGATTGGGGCAGGTATGTGTTAGGAGACATTTTTAGAAATTTGTCCAGACTAGGGTCACAGGGTATTTAGAAATTAAATCTGATAAGTCTATTTTGGTATTTTGGAGTATACTTTTTCAGCTGGGTGTTTTTTTTAATGCAAGTAATTCATCAGACAATAAGTAATTTGATCCATTCTTCTATGGTTTTCCTCAAAAAGCTTTCTTTTCCATATTTTAGGTACAGTATATTATTGACTTCGCTAGCTAGCAGGGAGTTCATTTTGGTAACTTCTGTAGTGTTGCAGTGTGTCTGTCTACTTTAAAGACTAGATATAAGTTCACTTACAGTACACATTAATGTGGTTGTGTATTTAGAGGCCATGTATAATGAGATCCAAAAAGAAAGCACTTTTTGGCTGTGTGAATGTTTTTTGACCACTAGTGCCACTATGGAGCAATCTTAATTAAATAAAACCTACCATACATGCAGTATTTGCTAACACATATTAGCTGATGAATACTGTTTGATCTTAGGCTTGTTTTGACACAAGCTGTGGAACTCCTAACCTTTTTCTTATCATTTGATATGTGTTTAATAGTAGCCTGTCAGAGCTGGTACATTTGATTAGGATTCTTCCCTGCTGCTCCTGATTCTGCCAGAGGAGATTGCTCATGTTTTGACGCAAATCAAGCCCAATTGCTCTATAATTGGACCAAATGAAAACACAGTGGTTCCCACTTTTTGTAACAGTGAATATGACATTTATCATTATTATCTAATTATTACCAGATTTTGTATGATTTACATTAATTGCAAAGGGACATACACACGTATTATGAATATTGCCTTTTGTAAAACAACCGGAAAGCCAGCAGAAATTTACAGATTTGTTGTGTTTGGTAAGACACTAAAATGAACTAAAAATGTGAAATTTCCAAAAAATACATTTTAATGATTTCTTCCTTCTCAGATGACTCGGCAGCCAATGAGAAGATGGTACTCCACATTTCCGAGGAAACAGATGATGACTTGTTGCCCAGCACACCTGCAACACACACCACCGAAGACCTGTTTACTATTATTCACAGGTTTGAACATGCACACACATACATCCAATTCACATTTCAGACATACAGTACAACACCATAGTATTTACAAACAATTACATTACAGTAGATGTCTTTCCTTAAAAAGATGTTGGAAAGGTTAAAAAGTGCATTACAGTCATGTCTGTTTTGACAGTACACACTTATTTTTACAGCACAAATGGTTTCAGCCAACATCAAGCTTCCCTGCTAGCTTATTATAACCCAGAGCATGTGATGAAAGACGCATTGTCTTGTTGAAAAGGTGTGAGGTGGACGGAACATAAGGTTCCCTAGCAACAGCTACATGTATAGTGGCTCTCACACACACACACACACACACACACACACACACACTGAATCACAAGAAAGCTAGTCTCTAAGCAACAAGTGTTCATGATTTTACCTTGCATGATGCTGAAAATAGCTTGAAAGGCATAGAAGAAAAGGTGAGGAGGTGAAAACAGGAGTCAATGTTTTCATCTTTCAGGATGGAGTCCCTTCTCTAGTTACACATTTTAGTTTTTTTTATTCTCTAAAAGGAGAGGTGTCGATCTAAGTTTGACCCATGTAGTATGAGGAGTAAATTTCAAATTATGAATTGAAACAGCCGCAAATTGTGGGGAATTTAAATGTGCTTCTTTATCTTCCCATTCTTCACCTTTGCTAATAATCTTCTCTTCTCTTCGCCTAGATCCAAACGAAAGGTTCTAGGTCGAAAGGAGCCGACGGACTCCTTTGGCAGCCGCCAGAGCTTGGTGTCCCCGGTGAAGCACAGCACCAGCGGTAGCGACCTTCGAAATCTGACTTTAGGCAGCAGTCAGAGGTCGAGCTCCCGCAATGAGAACTTCATGGCCCTGCTTCAGAAGAAAGGCAGCAAGTCTTCCAGCGGAGGAGCCAGAGTCTCCGCTATGGAGCTTCTCAAAAGCACAAACCCTCTGGCGCGACGGGTCACAGAGTTTTCAACCACTACGTTGACGACTGGCGAGGGAGGAGACGCGGCATTCGGAAATGACAAACACAGCGATCAATGAACGGGAGTATTGTTAATGGATGTTAACCTGGTCTGTTTGCTGTTGACAAAGCTACCAACCAATTCTACAATGTGCTACCCACTGCAGATGGGGCCTTCTGACAAATGACAAATGTCCAACAGGATCGCTCCAACTATTGACTGACCATTTGCACTGTCCAATCAAATTGGAGCACATTTTTGGACAAAATGGTCCCTCCCATGGTTGAAGCACTATTCTTCCCTGTCAAACCGGTCCCTCTAGGAAAGCGAGAAATCTGCGGAGAGCAAAGTTTGTTCTTACTATATTTTCAGTGAAAGGTGGAGGTTTTAAGGTTATTCTTCAACACTGCACCGTGTTTTCCTGCTCAGTGTGGAGGCTGGATGGATAGATGGATGGGTGGAGTAGACCCTGGAAATATAAGGATATACAGTGGATATCTTTACTCCTGGCTCCTTCTGGATGAAGACAACAAGAGTCCCTGATGACCACAATGGTCAATGTATATGACTATGTAACCACTTATACTGATCCACTAGGATACCACGGAGGATCAGTAATCAAATGAATCCAAGAAATAAATGGAATAAAATACAGAAAATGTGAGACTTCCAAATGATTAGTCTACAATTCAACCAAAACCCTCCAACCAGTAGCACTACAGCACCGACATCTGTAGACCTACATGAATTGAAGGGTAAATTACTAATGGTATGATGAGGCACCTGAGAAAGCAAATATGCCCAAAACCTTGGACATCATAACTCTGTCTTCGCTCTATGGTAAATGCAATACCATAGCAGGCATCAGCACTGTCATTTTCAGAAAACAGAACATTCTGATTTGAGCGGACAAATCACAGGATTTACAAAGAGAAACCACATGGGGGCTTTTTGCCACCAAAGATGAGGCATGAGCGTGTCACAGATTTTGTTGCTCATGCTATGAACATGAACGCGGACCTTCACAAAACATTCCACAGAAGCACCCAACAAACAGATGACATTTTGGAACGCAAGCACTTTTCTTTTTCCTTGGCGTTTACATGGCGCAGCCTTTGTGTCGCTATATTTTTTTCTTGAGACACTCATCAATCATTTTTTCAGTCTTTGTTTAAATTTTCTTTTTTTCTTATATTTTTTCCTACACTTATTAGATGGCCATAAACTGTACATGCTTAACTGGACTGTACTGTACGTATCATGTACAAAGATAAATGTATTGCATCTATCAATGAATATCATTTGTGGACACGAAGACTAAAAATAGTGTACAGAGCAGCAAGCCGCTTGGACTACAAACTGCCCACACGATGGAGGGAAAACACACTCAAATACACACACACACAGACTAAGAAGTAAGCATCATGGAAGACAAGCAGAACAGATATATCTACACAAATATGAGTGTGTGTGTGTGTGTGTGTGTGTGTTGATACGAGTGTGTGTGCAGATGAAATCTTGCCTGTGGAGTTTCTGTACGGAGAGCATGAAGCAGGCCTGGTTATTAAACAGGGTTTTTATTCATTTTGGTCTCTGGTGACGGGACCAAAGGACTGTTAAAAACTACAAACAGACCAGAGGGGACCTAACGGTGTGTGTGTGTGTGTGTGTGTGTGTTCATGTGTGTGTTTAAAGGGAAGTGCCAAGAACAAAGTGGGAGAAAGAGAAGAAAGAGAGAGCGAGTGCCCGTACGTGTGCCTGTTTATGTGTTTGGCATTTTTGTGCGCGTGTCCTCACTTCGTGTGCATATTAGGACTGGCACATATTTGTGTGTGTGAATGTTTGTGTTTGCGTGTGCATCGTCACCCCGCACTCCCACCCCCTCCATTCTTGGGACAGGATTAGAATGACTGAAGTAGCCACCCTACACCCACACATTGCCGAACCACAAGGATTCTGGAACCCAAAGGGATTCCGGAACCAATATGATTCCAGAACCAATAGGATGCCAGAACCAATAGGATTCCGGAATCAAGAGGATATCGGGAACCAATGGATAACAGACGGAAAATGATTTTAGAACTTAAAGGATTCTGGAATGACTGGTAGACTTTGGAATTCTGGAATGAGGGAATCTTGTGACATTAGAACCCAAGGCCACTACAGCTCTAGCCAGAGAATTGGGGGTCGAATAGTTTGTTTGTTTTGCCCTCCTCCATGCACATTTTCACACTCTGTCTCTTTCGTCTCAGAGGTGAGGTGACGGTCTGCACCACCTTCCTCCTCCTTTCCACATGTTCCTGTCCTCCTCCTTTCATCACTGCTAGAGCACACACTCCATCTGTCTCTGCATATTGCAGCATCTCTCTCTTCTGGCACATACAGTAGCACACTCTCTCTATCTTCCCCTATATACTGCAACCTCTCTGTTTTTACACGTAGCATCGCCTCTCTATCCCTCTCTTCCTGCCACTGCCCTCCTACCTTCCTCTTTTAACCTTCTCTCCATCCTCTCCTCCCTCCCTGACCCTACCCCATTTTCCATTAACCTTCCCCTGTTTCTCCCATCTCTTTTCTCTCTCTTCCTCCTCTCCACCTCTCTGCATTCAATCTATGCATCTGAGCTTGGCAGACGACACGACACCGGATGAATGTCAATGAATGACTGAAAATAGATCCTGTGCTTAGTTTGAGAGTGCAAAAAACATCTTTCTATCAACGCTTATCTTCTGCCTTCTCTCTTTCTTGCTCTCTGAGTTTTTATACTTTTTCTTTACCTTCCTTTTGAGTATCCATGTAACATTAAATTAACATGGATGAATGAATGGATAGGATCTGTGCACAAACACAGAAACAGGCAGGGTTTGAATGTGTTTTGCATAAAGGACCTTGCCTTTTGGACTGTGAACGAAACACCCTGTGGTCTTTGACCCCTGACCGACCCTCAGTTCTGGATCACTCTGTGGACGGTCTGAGAAATTTGGATTAGCAGTGGTTCAGCTCTAACACCTGACTTATCCCCCGTGTGGATGGACCGTGTGGAGGAAGGAGGGAACCTTTCATCTCTTGACTCCCATTCGGCAAACTATCCCTCGGTGCTATTGAGCCAGAGCTCCCCCTAGTGGATGGAAACGGAGGAACCACACATCACAACAGGAGAGTAAAAAAAAAACTCTTTCACACACATCTCTCTTCCCTATAACAGTCCTTCAGGTATTCCATCATCCTGAAAAAAAAGATGAAGATTTTAAAAATACATAAATTATCACCATTTATGATGACATCAAGTGACGCTTGTTTTAAATATTTAGTGAATGAAAAAAGATAAACCTATAAAACTCTGTGTTTGTTTGCCTTGTATACTGAATTATGGGCAAGTTGCTGCAACGCCTACTGTTTTTGTTTTGTTTAATTATTATTAGTTTTTTAATTTCAGCTTCCTTGGTAGTACATACACAGACACAACCTTTGCAAAATCTGGCCAAAATAACAGTACAGGTGTAAAAGGGAGTATTTATGTTTAACCTGAATCTGACCTGTAAAGAAAAGTTTGGAAATCTGGTGTTACCAATGATGCCTGCCTCAAGTGACTCCAATATCTTAAGTATTCAATAAGCAAATATTTGCCCAAATCTGCATTCATATACAGGTATGCAGAGTATGGCAGTGTAATGATAGTTTTCCCCTTTAGAGCAATATCCTTCAGAACAATCACATATCTGAGATCAGTGAGCGAAGTTGGAAGGGAGGGCTGCTAGATAAAAAAAAAAACTGCTAAAAATTATTTGAACTAAACCCACCGATTTTGTTCGAAATTTTGGAACAGAGTGGGAACAGAGAAGAGAGATACGAGTACAGTGTTAGGAGAGAGAGGATGTGTTGTTTTGGCACAATAATAACAGGAACAGTTCCTTGTTAAAAAGTAATATGTGGTGTTTAGACGCTAAAAATAAAAAGCTAGGCCATCAGGAAGAATGTGTCACTTTCAGCGTGTGTTCAGGATCAACAAACCACAGTGTTGTTTTACTTGTTCCTGAGTAGACAGATGGCAGATATCTTCAATATGGCATGTTTGGTTCAACAGCCTTTAATAGGGAAGTAAGTAGAGGTACAAACAAAGAAACATATGGGTATACTGGTAAAAAGGGTGCTATCCCTTTTGTAGGGATACAATAATTTAATATTGAGAAGAACATGTAATGTTTTTGCAGTTTTTATAAATATTTCTCAGAGGCAGAGTTACACCAGAGGCAGAAATAATCTCATTGGTTGGGTTAATCATCAATGGGTGGAGCCAAATAACCTGCTGGGACATTACTGCCAACTTGATGCCATATTTTTGCTACTTTTTACTTCGACTAACAACAAATTTACTGACAATGGGTACAATTGGTCCTCAGTGTATTTGGTTGATCCTTCAGCTCTTCCCATATGCAGCATGAGAAAATCTGGTACTTTACAGTAGCTCCTCCCATTGGGGATTTAACCAACCAATGAGAATATTTTAACCTAAAGAAAATCTCTGCCTCCAAGAAATGTCAGTTGAACTAAATTACCAATCTCTAAAATATGTTGACAATGTATTATATTGAAAATGACATTTCTATAAAGTGTGAAAAGAGAGCTGACACAAGAAATATATTGAATATTTAATCCATTATCCCTTCTTTAGGAGGACAAACAGGGATGAGAGGAAGGAGGGAAAATGAGGGTGTGGAGCAAAGGTTTGATTCTGCTGAATGTGGGGATTACCACCACATATTCCATCATGTTTTCCTTCACCTCCTCTCTCCCTTTTTCTCAGTTGTCGTGTGACTCAGAGGAGTAATCATGTTAAAAGCTTTTCCCTCTCTCTCTCACTCTCTCGTTTTTTTTCCCTACAAAGTGATAAAAGGTATAGGAAAGCAAGAAAGTACAGAGCACTACAATCGCCCGTTAATTAATTTGGTTTCATTTTATAGTCGGTCTCTGCAGATACAGAATAGCCAAATAGCAACATGTTGCTAAGAGACAAATAAAAGCTGTAAATTGGAGACTTGGAGTTCAGGCAAGGATAATTTTCTGTAAAGCCAAAAGGAAAATCACAGTTTATCTGAAAAAGCTAAACAGGGCTAAGTTTGTGTGAATAACGTGTTTACAGTAACTTGTTAAGTGTAATGAATAGAGCTGCTAATATGAGACCAAATACCAGACCAGCATAAACAAATCAAACATCCCTTCAGACTTTAGACTCCAAAACAAAGTTGACCACAAGTCACCACAGTATTTGCAAAAGATTTACGAACAAAACAGACAAAAACAGCTACTGCATTAGTCTAAACTATTATTTTACCACTTTGTAGAGAAATCTACCACAATGGGCACAAAAGCTTTAAAGTAAATGCAATGGTCTACATTTAGCAAAACGATCAGAGCAGATATCTGACCCGAAAACCTGAGAACTTAACAGAAAACTGCACTTTTAAAAAGTTGATGTTGTTTTTACCAAATGTATGTCTTTACTGTGGGACATTACTAAACACACTGGCACAATTACCTGCATGAGTTGTGTTGAGTCAATTTGTGCTTACGAAATGTACAATTCTGAATTTTTCAATTACAACTGAATGTGTAAAGCAACAGCTCATGCTATGAATATGAGATCTTGTGCAAAACTTGGCTGTAGCTCACCACAATACAGTGGTACTCAACTCAAAGCCCCAAAACATTACATTTGAAAAATTCAACAGCAATATAACTCTCCAATTTCAATGACCTACTCACTGTAATCCACGTACATCACTGTTAACAATTTAGTTGAGAACTACTTTCTGCCAAAGTACACCTGCCACATGTCTATTTCAATGCAAGAGGATGAAACATGCTCACAAGAAGCTCCATGGGTTATCACGAGTAACCATGTTGTTACATTGCTGTTGAGTTTTTCAGATTTTGCTTTGCTTTGCAGCAAACCCAACTCTGATTGAGTTTCACTGACTTGTGGTGAGTTACAACAAACCTCAGAAAATCACTTATCAAACTAAAACTTTGATGGCCTCGTTGGAGCCAGCCGTTTTGTAATTTTCAGAAAATTCCAAGTGTGTGGTCTGTGATGCCAGGTTTGAGTCCATTCCATTAATAAGGTTTTAAGTGTGGTCCAGCTTTATGAGAGAGTGAAAGAGGGCGGAAAAGAGCAACAGAGAAAGAGGGGTAATGACTTGGGCCAAAGAGTATCTTGCATTTGTTTTAGGAGTGCCAGAGGGGTGGGGGTTACAGTGTTTGGACCTTTCAGGGGTACTTTGGAGTAGGCATGCTGCCCATCACAAAAACGGATGCCCTTTGCTGGTAAACCCCGCCCTCCTGCCACTCCAAGCAAAGTAAAACAAACCCCCCAAACCCAGTTCAGGGGCTGTACAGGCAGCTTATAAAGACACAGAGATGATCATTAGAAAGACAAAGAGAAAGAGAGACAGAAATAGCTATTGGAATTATTCTATTTTTGTTATTCCCCATTGAAAAAGACATATTTAAAGTAATATTCTGTGTATGTATTGAATAACCTCTATTTCCCTGCCCCATCCAATGGTGTGATCTGTAGCTGTGAGGTGGCGTCACACACAAACGCTTCCCTCTGCAGCTATGCAATGCCAATGTGATGAAATTATTATATCATTATAAATAAATTATTTTTCTTGCTTAAAAAAACCCTGAATGTTTTGTTTGTTTGCTTTCCCTTGTTTTTTTGTGCTGTGTGCCCTACTAGTCTTCAAGGTCACTTTCTGAATCGGTATTAATGAGTTTCCCTGGAGAGGCAACAACACTTCTGTTAACTGGGTGTTTCTGTCTGCACAGTGAAGCACGAGACGCCAACTAAAACCTCTTGATCCAAAGTTTAATCATTATTTACTTATAAGGCCATTTTGTTTGATACTTGCTTATGAAAGAACAATTTCTAGCTGTGTTCCACTTTACAGGAAACAGCTGTGATTCCAATATAACAGACCAGATTTCATATTTGCTTCTTATTAAATATAAAACCTTGAACATCCTATTGGGGAAATTTGGAATCCTGCTGGTTTCTCCTAAGCTGATCTATGCTGCATTTTTATATAAAAATACATCCATGTTATCAGTTTGAATCTCAGACTGGGGCTGCAATAGGAGAAAAGACTCCCCTTCCCTCTGATTGTAGGTTCTCCTGTTTCCCTCAGTAAGGGCCATGTTATCCTGCCATGGGGCCCCAGGGCCAAATGCCACCTCTACATGATGGGGCTTCAAGATTAGCTAAAAATACAGGCGACACATGAAGCCCCTCATAATTTATGTTTATATTGTGCCTTAGTGGTGAAGATGGGGCTACCAGACAAATTTGCTATTTATCCAATTACCACACGCTGATAAATATTAATGAATTTAATATTTTTTTCTGACATCTATAAATTATTGTAAAAATGTTATAAATGGCAAAAAATATACATTTTATGTTTCTTATTATTGATAACATGTTTACAAAAAAGTTTACAAGCAATATGATATGTGACTTAATCTGCATTATATAAGTTCTGGGTCGCTGAGGTATGTAGGAATGTTTGAAAAACACCAGGGTTAATAAAACATGAGACTTTAGAAGAAGTTAGCTTTATATTGTTTATTTTAAATTAAGTGAAACCACGGTGATAAATGCATAAACTTACACCCTAGAAGAGAAGGAGCTATTTACTACCACTTACAAACTGCAGCAGATTCATTGTTATTTATTGGGTATTGATGAAAATGAAAACCAAAAAGCGATAAATTATGACTTTATCATCCCAAAATAACTCCTTGATATGCTGAAAATCAAAGATTGATAATATAAAACCGTTTTGGAGGATATGTGGGTGGAATTTTCCTTTGATCCCTAAATCCAGATCAGTGCTGCTTACGGTTTTTATTTAGACGCATCAGTTTGCATGCAGGTTCGCAGCCTGGGGAGAGTCTTAAGTTGTATCTGTGTTTCCATTAAGAACGTGCACGCTGTCGTAGCTCTGGGGAAGGCGGTTGTTTCCATAATCAGCCGCGCTCACCTCCAAGACGCAGCGAGTCAGAGACTGCAAAAACAAACTCATGTAATTACCTGTCCCCGTCTTCTCAGGGCTGTCTCTCTTTGGGTGTGTGTGTGTGTGTGTGTGTGAACTGCTATTATTGTAAGGACCAATTAGAGGATTACGCTTTGTGAGGACATTTTTGAGGATTTTTTTTTCTGATCCTCACTTCTTCAAAGGGCAGTTTGAGGGTTAAGACTTGGTTTTTGAGTGAAGGTAAGAATTATATTTAGGTTAGGGGCTGGGGACGCATTATGGCCCACAAGAGTCCTCACGAGTATAGCAGTGTGTCTACAAGTCCAAATGTTTGTGTGTGCGTGTGTGTGTGTGCGTGTGTGTGTGTGTGTGTGTGTGTGGATTCAGGTGGACTATCAAGTCTGCTTCTACAAAGTGTTTCATGTTCCAGCTCCGTAATGACATCCTCTCAGTTAATTGCATCCTTCCTATTCAGATACACACACACACACACACACACACACACACACACACACACACACACACACAGTCTCTCACCCTCTGTTGTATCACTATTTTTTTGTTGGGCTCTAGAGCCATCTAGTGTGTATTTATTGTTAGTGCAAACTTTTGTGGAATGTTGAAAATGAAGCAAATGACACATAAAATCATAAAAATCATAAATATAACAAACTGATCAGGTGAAACCAGCTCTGATCTGCTTGATTTCACATATTAAAATCCTTGTAGTAATGAAAAACTGGTGAAGGATGTTCGAGCCTGAAGCAGCCTCGAAACATGGTGCTGAATGTCTTCATCAGTATTAAAGATGTTCCACTATTGAAATGATTTGATGAAATTGTTTTGATCTTTAAACAAGCTCGCCTGTCACAGTATACTGCATGACCCGGGACCTGGAAAAACCAATATTGTAAAATTATTTTCGACAAAATTCCTGTTTCATTTCTTTATTGACAAAGTGAATCCATATTACATTCACGTTCATGAATTTAGCAGATACTTTTGTCCAAAGCAACATACACATGAGGCACAATCCACAAATCAAACCACAGTCGGTCCAGGAGAGGGGTCATCGAGTGCCGCAGCGCTCAGTTTCAAGTCCCACCTGACAGTTTGCAGGTGCATGAAGTAAGACGTAAGTATCCGTAAATATTAGTTACCATACAAAGTTACAATACTAGACTCACATGTTATAGATTTAATGCAGAATTTGAAGTGAAACCACCTTTGTATCATCAGTGTCGGATTGTAACTAAGTACATTTACTCAAGTTCTGTAGTTAAGTACAAGTTCGAAGTACTTTCCTTGAATATTTACATTTTATGAAACTTCTACTTCACTACATCTCAGAGGGAAATACTGTACTTTTTACTGCACTACATTTGTCTGACAGCTTTAGCTAATTTTCAGATTACAATTGTTCATAACCTTCCTGTCCAGTGAAAACTACGTATCTCCAAATCTGGTGATTCTGAATTTGAATTTTTCTGATAAACTGAAGGATGAAGTTCCTTTATGGGTTGAGAAAATAAAACAAAAAAATTAACTGTTTAAAACCTCTTGGATCAGCTGGAAAATGCATCGTCACAAAGCTGAAAACAGGGCTGTTTTCCTGAGCACATGAGAAGTTGACTTTTTAGAGATATTTGGTTCTCACAGGACAGCAACGCTACAAACTGATCTTATAGACCATGATGCATTGCTGTAGATTAAACTACCCAACATTATATAAAGCAGTTAAAATTAGCTCAACCTTAAACATCTACTGCAGTAAAATGCAACATACACATTAATGCAGCAGGAATATGAATCCAGAAACATCAGCTATAACAGGAAAACACTGACAGGGAGCATTTTACTGCACACTGAGTACTTTTTGATACTTTTTTTGATGCTTACATACTTAAGTATCAGAATCAGAAATACTTTATTGATCCCCGAGGGGAAACTCTTTTGTTACAGCAGCTCACTATCACGTCATCACGTCATCATGCAGGAATACGTGTACTGGAGTATTTTCACAGTGTGGTATTGCAACTTTTACTAAAGGATCTGAATACTAAAACATCCCAAATATAACATCAGACCTGAGGACCAGCAACAAACAGGACCTCCAGGGCCCGTGATACAGCTTTAAGCTTTATTGTGTTATTGTTCTCCAGATTTGTGTGGCAGAGGTGTGACTGTACTCGCTGGGTATTTAAAGGGACGAGAGCTTTGCCGCTTGCTGTTTGTAACACTGTGCTTTAGGGAAGTAGTGAGTCAACAATGGTCATCTTAAAGGTGTGAGGAGCTTTTCTTTCTCATTTAGTTGAGGTTTTATTGATTTTAAACAAAACTGACTTTAATATGATTTGATTTTGCAACAAAAACATTTCTTTTTATCTGCAGAAACAATAATAAATATTAAACAATAACTTGATTCCAGGCTGAAAAGCAGTGTTTTACTGCCCTCTCTTGTTGAAAGTCTCCTGTCTGTTGCACCATCAGTGATGCTCGGTCTGGTCAGTTGCACTGGTAGTAACACCGAACAGTGACGTCACAGAGCACTGACACACGCTGGACTTCACTTCTACACCACTGCAGCAAGGTGAGAGGTTAAACCACCGGAGGTCAGCAGAAACAAGATTTTCAGTCCTTCCTGTTCTCTCAGGCCTATGACTAGCTAGTGCTTCTGTCTGTCCGTCCGTCCGTCTCGCTCTCTCACTCTTTTTGGGGATATGTGGGTGTGTTTATGTTGGTGGGTGGGCAGGGAATTGATTTATAGATGAATTATTTTTTCTTTTAATATGTATTTTAATATGTATTCATGTCTTATTTTATTTTGTTCACATTTGTTGCATGTGAAGCACATTGAGCTTACAGCAGCTTCCCATTTAACTACATTTTGAGTTCTCTCTTCAAGCCAGACAACAATTTTCTAGATGATCTGCATCAAATACAATTTCTTAAAACTTGAACAGAGAGAGCAGAAAAAAAATGGAAACAAATATAAGCTGACCCATCACATAATATTGTATTTTAATGCCTATGTATGAGATCTAATAGAGATAATGTGGTGTAAACAGATTTAAGTCCATGTACATATAGATATTAGAAAAGGTCATGAACTGTGAGCACTTTAAAGGTGGTCAGTGTGTGTGTGTGTGTGTGTGTAAGCTGGTTCAGCAGAGTTATTATTTTAACAGCTTCATAATAAAAGGCCTGAGTCTCTCTCTACACTGGCTCATGTGTACAGACACTGTTTCCACACACACACACACACGGGAAGGTTCTCTCATCAGGGCCAAACTACCAAGCTCCACTCTTCCTGTTTCTGACAGCGGAGAGCACGCCATGTTATCTATGACACACACACACACACACACACACACACACACACACACAGTGGTGGCCGGGGCTAACACAGGAAGTACTGACAGCAATCTGCAATCAACACAGAGAGACAGAAAGAACGAGTGAGATGAGAAAGTAACGTCTCCTGCTGCTTAAGGTGCTTTTCAAATTAAAATATTTAGAAAATAAAGAGGAGAGGAAAAAGAAATTAAAGATACTAGAAGAATAACAGAGCGAAAGGAAACCTTTTTTATAAAGCCAAGGAGAGGTAGAGAAAAAAAAACCCCTCAGAAAACAGGAGATTAAATGCACTGGAAGGGGAAAAAGAGAGGAAGTGGAACTAAAACAGAAAAAGGGAGGGATGAGGGACTGAAATCATGCGGGGAGGGGGAAGGGGGGGAGGAGTAACGTCAAGTGCAGGAGAGAACAAGGAGCAGAGAAGAGAGAAAGCAGCAACATTAGAAAAGAGAAGAAGCAGCAGAAGGAGGAGAAACAGTCACAGAAGAAGAGAACTGAAGATTTCACTGAGGCTTCTTTAAACATCCTGAATATTTGGAGTACCTGTGAGGACGGGGAAGGGCCACACACTCACACACTCACACACACACGCTCCAGACTGATGCTCCTGCTGGATGGACCGACGGCGTTCACATCCACATTGTCTCCTCCACCTCCAGCTGTGCACGTAGAAGATCGACCTGTGCGACCTGACATGCATTTCTACTATGTGGTGGGTAACAAATGGGCCTCTGTGTGTGTGTGTGTGTGTGTGTATTTGTGTTTCTTGTTGCCGTGCAACCCCTCCATCTCCGTTACTCTCATTTTATCTGGAATTTGCTGACAGGCTGTGAAATAATGCTGTGAAATGAAAAAAGTTGTAGAAGTATATCAGCTGTTTCTGCTCAAACTGCTTGATTTTGTTGATTTCACCTTCACATTTAAAGGGACGAGACATCAAATTAAAGAAAAAAGAGCAGCATGATCCTAATAATTTAAAGATCTCTGATTCAGCATTTTTATCAGTCATGTGTCTGTAGATCTTTTATCATCCATGTTTCTGTTGCAAGTCATTAAACTAAGCTGGACTGAATTTAATGACAGTGAATAATTATTCCTATGAATAATTCTCCAACTTTGCCGTTACACCCAAAGACATCATCATAAAAAATCCAATCAGTTGTTGCTGATTCTGATCTGTCCACCAAACTCATGGAAATAAGTTTTGGAAAAAACATAGCTGTGTTCCCTTTGGTTCCATAAATTAGTAATAGATTCTGATTTCACACAAGAGGAAAATTAGGATTACTTCTGCTTACAAATACGAAGAAAGAAAAAAGTGGCCAGTGTTTTGTGGTTGCATGGAAACTTGAAGTAAATTCCCTGAAGCTTGTAATTCTTCCCCATTTTCTCATCCGTATGTTTATGCCTCTGAAACTACACTGAAGGAACATAATCTGAATGTGTAATTAACTCTTTAGTTAATTTTAATGGGAAACATCTTTATATTAAGCTAACTGTGGTGTTGGAAAGGAAACTGCTTTGATCCACATGCATGATGGAAGACCTCTCTTGTGCTGACAATTTATCTTGATTATGTGTTTCCAGACTCCAAACTAATGGTCTTAATCTATACTAATTATAACTGTAGTACTGCCTGATAATGTAAAAATCCATTTTATTGTTTTTATACTGCTTCCTATCAACTTTTCCATTCTGTCTTTCTTCATTATCTTTAGCTAATATGGTATTATTGCCTTGCAGTGGCACAATACAGTACAAATCATTTTTAGTAAGATAAATAATTGCTGATATTTAACATTGCATTCACCATGTAGCCTGTTAAACGTCACAAACCATGTAGCCCTGCACCAGCCTGTTACAAGTCACGTTGACTTAGTGCAGATTAACATCGTTAATGGCACAGCAGCATGTTTTTTATTTAAAGGAAACTCAATACCAGCATTACAGAATCAGATTCAAAATCACTTTAAAGCTGCATTAATCAATACTTCTTTATAATAACAACAATGGATCAAATGACTATGTGTAATGTAAAAGGTGTCACTTATAGTGAGGAACCCACAGAGAATTATTAGTTTTAGCATCTTTCAGCTCATTGTTATGGTTTTGTGGCCTGCAACTTTAATGTTTTGGTTCACTTTCACCGCTCTCATCAGCCACGTAGTAGCAGGCAGTTGCTTTTAGCTAAAAAGCTCTGATAAACCCACTTGCTCAGCACCAAATGGCAGATAGGCAAAGTTGGCGACTAGCTGGTGAACATAAAGGAGCATTTAGCAGCTAAAGAGCCAGATATTTCCCTCAGGTGTTGGTGGAGACCAAAAACAGAGCTAAAAGGAGACTAAATATTGGACTTACATTCATCACGTGGGCAAGCACATGACTACAAATGAATGCAAATGTTGCTATGTGTCTGCTGGATGTGTAAGTAGGCAACTGTTACTGCAACTGCCATGTCAATTTAAAAGGTGATAATATGTCAATGTTGTGTTTACGACTTGTTTCTGATTGACATTGTGCTTTGTGTCCAAGTTCAGTAATGAGAGCAGTTCACTCAAATTTAAAAGGGTCATTGTTGTTATCACCTCATGCACAAGTGGTGAAAGCTGACAGAGCATGCATCTGAGCTTTGCAGGGGGGGGGGGATACAGAGAGATACAACACCTTTTTATGAGCTAAATTAAGGCATGGTTGCTTCCTTCTAAACTTTATAGTGTGTGTGTGTGTGTGTGTGTGTGTGTGTGTGTGTGTGCATGTGTGTACAGTAAGTGTGTGTTTATGTAGGACAACAGAGCATCAAGTTCAAAGTCGACAGCTCGAGCAGTTGATCTGCGTTGCAACATTTAGCACGTGATGTGTTATGCCGTGTTTATGATGTGTTTTAAGGGTGGAGTAAGATTCACTTCTTATTGAAATGCTTGATTCTATTTGAGATATTTTGACGTCTAACAAATGTCTCATACTGAATGAAAGTCATGAGCTTTTACTAGCTACACATTCAACATGTTCAGTTACATTCAGGCTGAGACTTGAGCTCTGATTTTAAGTGCTGTATCATACGGGTGTCATGATACATTTGGATGTGTTTTCTTTTCTATTGAAAATGGACTAGAACAGTAACACTGAGGGTTGCCAAAATGTTTGTCCTCATAAATGAAAACAGTGAGTCAGTGTGCAGATTCAGAAGATCCACTTTTTAATGAAGGCTGGCACAACTGCTGTTTTCCCACAGAGGAGATGTTTGCTTAAATGGTTAGATATGAATTTCCTGCACAGACTATTTTCAAGATTATCCAACTATGATGTTCAGCAGATCTAAAATGTGTTGATTTTGTTATCAAGCTGCGTTCTCAACGTGAATTATTTGCTTCTGTTTCAGTTCTTGATAGTTTTCTAAATTCCCCAAATTTATCAGTGCCCACTCCTCAAAATGAAACATGGCGTCTGCCTGTAGTGCAGCCTGTTTCCTGCTGCTGTTGGTACAGACTTGGCTCTAAAGAGAAGCCCTTGGTTTTCACTTCTAAAGGAACTGAAAGAGGTGAAGACTCGGACTTGAGTCAGACTGAAGTCACAGAAATGAGGACTTGACACTTGTCTTGAGACTTTAATTGAGGCTGTAATTGAGACTTGACTTGGTGTAACCAAAATTATTTTCAAGTTTTGACGTTTTAAAAACTGCAAAAATAAAAACTGAAGACCACAGTGCAAATTAGGCCTTATATATTTAATTATTGAGCACTGGACTTACGATTTCCTTATTAAAACTTGTGGCTTGACTTGGACTGTTTTTTTTTTACAAAACTTGATACTTGACTAGGACTTGGGCTTGGTTTAGTTGAGACTTGACTCCCTAAAGACTTAACATGATTTAAGACTTACGCTGTTTAGCTGTCGTTTGGCTACTATGTCATTTTAATGGTCAGCATTCAGGGACCTGACAGACTTGCTTTTAACTTGTGAGGTGACGTGGACTTGACCTGCAATCCTATCGCCAGGCAAGAGCGTCAATATCGGACGATTCTGCAGAGCCTCGGATTACCTTCAAAGAGAAAGATCATGATTATTGAAGAAGTGACCTTTAATTGCAGGTGTGTGATGGGACACAAACGCCCGTCTCCTGCATAAAAGTCAAATGGCAAGACTGCATAATAATGTCAAAGACTGGAAATTTTAGTTGCACTTGAACTTTGGCCTGGACTTGAACTTTATTGAAAATTGAAAAACAGATCTGAAAAATAAGGCCAAAAAACTTTTCCTGTTGATGTTTTTGGTGATCACTGAAAAATTCCTGATATCAGATTCCAATGTTGCTGCCAGAAAGGTCTTGACATGAGGTCACTTCTGTCTGTTTTCTATCTGCAGCAATAAGAAAGATAAACTGTCAAACCAGAAATGCACTTTGAGCTGCCAAAAGCAGTTAGGACAGAATTAAAGTGCTTTTGAGTGGATTTTTTTCCTTTTTAGCGAGAGAGTTTTAAAATCCACTAATTTGGCAAACGTTCGCAAGTGAACTGAGTGCAGATACATGAAGTATTTGCTTGTGCATCTGTGAGTGCCTGCATGTGTGTGTGTGTGTGTGTGTGTGTGTGTGTCATTTCTTTACAACTGAAGATTGAGAGCCTTTGCCAGCCCTTACAAAGAAAGTACACGGTAATACCAAAACATAGTAATACCATGGTACTGTACCATCCTGGTAGTGACCAAATTACCATGCCACTGTATTTCTGTGGTGCAACAATAACTTGATATTGTACCACTCTTCTATAGAATACCATGTGCAAGTACTATAACATTAAATGAACAGTTATCTAATTTAAACATTTAAACAATTTATGCCCAAATGCTTAACAAATCCCATTATGTGCATTGAAGCCAAATACCAGTCAGTGCCATGATGTACAGATATTATCACGTATCTGTGGGAAGTAAAACAGAAAATATCATCCATTACCATCATTTTACCATGGTACTTTTTGGAAGGGATCTGGAGCATCACTTGGCCATGACTGATAAAACCAAGTCCAGCTAAATCTTGATAGCATGATTTTATCACACTCTCTCTCTCTGTTTTTCCTTCCTGTCAGACATTACCAGAAAGCTGCATCACTTTTCTACTAATATTTCTGCATCTGCCCATCTGTCATCTCTTGTTTCGCTCTCAGCAGAACCTCTCTCCCTCTCTCTACTGTTACCCCATCTGTCTCGGCTTGTATGGCTCAATCATATTTCTTGCTTGTCTTTTTGATTTGTGGATCTGATTCTGGGACATTACTTTGCTCCATGAAGTGGCCAAATCCCATTAAAGCTAACGACTTTATGTACTGGACGCTGTGGCTTTGACCTCTGCACCTGATGCAGTAGCTTGTGAAGTTGTTGGTGTAGGTTTTCATGCTGTTGTCGTGTTTGTGAGATGATCAAATGTCCAGTAAATGCTTTAAAGGTAAAGGATGCTTGATTTTCTAGCTATCTGTCTTTCTGTGCAGACTGAAGTTTGAAGTTTGGGTTAAAGTTAGAGGGACAGTTCAGCCAAATTACCAAAAGACATCCATTAATGGCATGCAGATCATTTTGGTCTGTTACTGTTATTGTTGTCGAGATGCTCACCATTGCATCATTTGTTCTTATATGCTAGACTGCTAGAGGATTTCCTTTGTGTCTGATTGTCAGTTCTAAGAGGAAATCAGAAACAAAGCGTCCAAAAATGTATTACATACAAAAAACTCAACTGCTGTTGACTGCTGTTTTACTGGAAACTATTTTCTACCCAAATAATAATCCCAATTATTTCGAGTAACAGGGATGTTGTTTGTGGAAAGACAAGTTCCAGTTTAGTTTTCGATTTTTTTCTTTCAAATTCAAATTTCAACAGCTACTAAATTGACTTTAAGGTGAGATTGTTTTGTTAACTGCTGTTTGGCAGGTGCAGAATCAACTTTGAACCTCAACTTTTAAGTCCAAGGTTAAGTTTCCAAGGTAAAGAGGAAAAACAAAAATCCAAATCTAAACTATCTTCATGACTAGATACCAGTAGGGGTAAGCAAGAAAATATGTTTTTATGTGAAAATATGTGAAATGACCCTTAAAGCCTCAATAGGCCGAGCCAAAGAACTACTATTTATTGAGCTTTATTGTAAATTTCTCTTCTGTTAATTTATTAGTAACTCCCACTTGCCTACTGCCCATTCATATATTTCCCTGCATCCACTGATTGTCCAATCAGTTTAAAATCCACAAGGCAATGCCCTCCTGGTTCACTTCAGCCAATCAAGTATGCCTATTCAAACAGGAGCCAATCACTGATCACCATCCCCTTCTTCAGCCCAATTAGCTGCACCTGCAGACAGGTGCTTTTAGCCAGCCTTTACCTGCCACACCACCATCACGATGTTATCTGGAACTGGTAATGGTGCTGTCTGTGCTAAAAAGTGAACAACCAGCCTTTACATCACTAAACGTGTCTCTCCTGACTGAATTAGATTAATGTTCAGAAAAATACCCAAGAGATAAAAGAAGAGGAATCTGATATGACAACTCTCTCACCATGTTTCCTGCCCTCCTGTGTAAACGTCTAAATGAAAGGCGGAAGTGATAACTCCCCACACCACAAGACATTTCAGTTACCACAGAAGTTACCCTGGTAAGAATTGTATACATGTTTAAATCTGACTCTTTCTGTTGCTATTTATGTTTGCCAGTTAGCTAATGTGCATGTTGTTCTTTAGCTCCGCTCACTGAGGTTTAAGTGAGAAAATGAGCTTACTTCTGCATTCACAGCAGCTCTGCTTCAGAGAAATGCTTGTAAGTTGAGCTCCAGTCTGTGGTTACATTACTTTTTTAGTTTACTGTATTTAGCATGACTCTAAGAGAAGACTGTAAGACAATTAAAGTAAACAATAAAATAGTTAAAATAAATGAGGCTACTAGAAAATAATCAAATCACAACACAGAATAAAACATAGAAGAACATAGAAAAATTAAAACCAAACAGGTTAAAAAAGCTTTTACAATAAAAGTTTATTTTAGTTACTAATTTAAAAGATACTACAGTTTTAGCTAGCCTGAGATGCTCTTCTCTTTTATTCCTTCACTTTCAATCACTTTCTGTTTTTACCCAGTTGTGATTTATGAAGAAAGTGTTGATATTGCATCACTAAATCCATCAGGATGTTGCATTTGTACGCTTCCTGCATGCTGCGTGACGTATTAGCCAAAATATATTTGTATGTGTGGTTTGTACCACTGTGTGGCTCATATGTGGAGACGAAATCAAATGATCTTTGCTCTGTGAGAGGAAATATTTGTGTATGTATGTGTGTGCAATGATTTATTCTGCTGCTGAGGATATTGCCTAACATCTTGGATGCTATGCTTAATAATTAACACCATATGTCATAAGAGAGATTATAGAGTTGAAGGCATAAAGTGGGCAGGGTGGAGGAGTAGCTGAGAAGAACCATGAGGAGTGAGACTCGCTCAGAGATGGTGTATTCATTTTCAACCCCAGGCTCTGAATTAGGATCAGATCCTACCACAACACTCTTCTCCAGTCCGTCTCAGGTTTCCCACTGTGTCAGATAGAAAAATACACACAGAGTGTACTCTTCATTTCTGGTTTTTACCACAGCACGGTCAGGGAAGCGAAAGTCTTCAGTCCGTCGTGCCTTAATGAAAGCCAGTCTTGCTAAGGTAGGACTGACTTTAAATTATAAAATGTGGGTTTTGGCAGCAATAGTAAAAGTTGTATGATAGTGAAATTTTATTTATTAATGCAATTTGAATCTCCCATAATGCATTCAATGAATTTTTAGCGTTGCCTGACAGGAGTACTTTAGCTTTTCCCCCAAAACGTAGGGAAGTTGTAATTAATTTTAAACTGCTAACTTTTAAACTGTTGTGAGCCGGCTGGTCATTTCTGTGCATGCATTCGGTTTCTGGGTAAACTTCGAACCCTATCTTTGTAAACTTATCTTTGTAACAGCATTCAGTCTGAGATAATCACGAGTATTTGCTGTATTTGTCCCTAATGTCCATACAGAGATGTGAAAGAAACGTTTCATGTTTTCTGCTCCAGCCACTTGGAATAATCTACAGAAGGAATTTAAAATAAGGACATTGACTGTTCATTTAATGCTAGTTATGCTAATGCTAGTAGTATGGTACAGTCATTGTTCATACTGTTGTAAAATCTATGGTAAATGTCTCCATTGGCATTGTTGGGGACTATTTTCAGCTGCGGATTAATACACATTTGGTGCTCTAGTGTTTCCAGCAGCAGGATGGTGTATGTGGGACTGAGTCAAAATAAACTACAGTGTGAGTCACACTGGGTGACAGTTCCTTCATTACCATGAACACACACACTCAGACTCGTTCCCAGTCCGACCCTGCTCATTGATTGACTTCATTTTGTTAACATTCAACAGTGGCTAAGACTCATGGAACGTGTAGTTGTAGTTGGCTAAAATGAGAATGTGATCAAATCTTACACCCAGTACAGTAGCAGATACCCATTTCAATTACAATAAACACAGAAAAAACCCAGGAACATGCTGACTTATGGGATGAATGTCATTATACACTAAACTACAATTAATTAATGATATCACGAGAGGAACGTCATGGATTCCCATGAAAAAGACTATAAATTGCTAATGACAGCAGTGTGTGAGAGATAAGATGTGACTCCTAATATTATCCCGAATGAACCTGATGGTGGTTCATACTTTTACTGACTTGCGCTGTTCCCTATGCTGACGTTTTTTTTTTTTTTTAAGTACAGCCGTAGCTATTCCGTGATTTCCTAAATGTCACCGTGGGCTTGATGAGCAATCGGTCAATAAGATAGTTTGAAACACTAGAGCTGTATGTCTTTTTATTTTTACAGTGTCTGTAATATATGACAAAGAAGAGGCAGCATGTGGGATGACGGAAGTTAGTCACTCCAGGGGTCTCATGGTTGAACTCCCTTTTCATTTTTAGTGCAAATTTAAATTTGATTTCCAGCTACGCCGTTATAAATCTCCACCCACTTTTCCATCATTTCACACTGCTGGCAGACACACAGATAGTTCTTGTATTTTAACCTTTATGTTAATCAGTTGTCTCCACTCTGTTCTCTGTTCCTCTCTCTGGTGAGATGCCCTCAAGGTTCCTGTGCATCTGGTGTATGCAGTCATCTGTGTGTGTGTGTGTGTGTGTGTGTGTGTGTGGCTGCAGTGGTTTGAGTGCCATTGCCTTCAGGGTGTCCTCATAAACAGTGTGTAATCTCCCATCAGTCATGCTCAAGAGTTATATAACCAGCGTACAGTGGGCACTTCCAGCTGCAGAAATGAGAAAAATAGTCATTTGTTCTGCATTACTGGGAGAACTGAAGTGCCAGGGACTGTTAATGTACTTGACTCTGAACATGAGCGTCCAGTAAATGACTTTTTGTTAATAATTTTGGTGTTAGCTTTAATCGAACAGTGTATGATTATTTTCTTTCCTACCCAGTGTAACATACAAGATCAGCTGGTTTGGAAACAGAGGAAAGTGGTCCTCTATGTTGACCTTCTGTGTGTCTGCGGAGCCCCAGAAGGATCACAGATAGAAAAAATATGTATATTGAGGCCACGAAATGCTATTGCGTGCCCACGAGATATAGATCGTTGGCACGTTTTAATTAATTTGTGCCCACGAGATAAGTGTATATAGAGAGAACCGCTTAACCAGCCGAGGGCCAAAGCCGGATCTCTGTCCACAGCCTTCAGGGCGCGAGGAAAGGGCCGCAGCCAAGCTTTAAAGTGTTCATGGTTTACAGCTAGATAGTGGTTTGATGGCGTCATTCTGAATAATAAGAAGTCAAGCTCTCAGAAGCACATGGCTACTTTATATTCACAATGACATCATATGTCCCTTTTCAGGCAGGGGAGGAAAGTGAACACAAGCGGTCCCTTAGTAGATTATTTGCACTCAGTGTAAGTGTGTACTTGCTTTGCTGTGGGGCCTAAAGTAAGGGGGATAAGAGACAGAACAGATAAAGTTAAATATTGCACTTTAAAGCCCCTTTCCTCGCGCCCTGAAGGCTGTGGACAGAGATCTGGCTTTGGCCCTCGGCTGGTTAAGCCCTCTAAGCGGTTCTCTCTATTTACACTTATCTCATGGGCACAAATTAATTAAAACGTGCGAACGATCTGTATCTCGTGGGCACGCAATAGCATTTTGTGGCCTCAATATACATTATTATTATTATTATTATTATTATTATTATTATTATTATTTATATCTGTGATCCTTCTGGGGCTCCGTAGAATTGGTTATTCTCCAGTGCTTTTGTGTGGATGTCTGAGGCTGATGTCAGTATTTGAGAGGTAAAAACAAATCTGATATCGGCCCGTATTATTTTTAAAACATGGCAACATTTGGTTATACTTGGTTATTGTGACCACGATATCAGCTCAACGGGACATTTTATATGTCAGTGCTCTGTATTGGCAAGAAGTTAAATGACCTCAGACATAACAACATTTCTGCGCTGTCATTATTTTTCTTAGCCAACAAACAGTGGTGGTACATTTACTCAAGTACTGCACTTGATTACAGTTTTGAGGTTCACAATGTGTGCGTGATCTAAACCTAGACTTTGATCTTATTAGTGGCCATTTTAGTATTTTAAGTGTGATTAGAGGTGATTTTGCATGTGTCATTGCCCTTAACCACGTGAAGGATATTTTGTACTCTGCATGGATTGTTTAACCTCTTGAGTTTAGGACTCAAGGTTTTATTACTAACATTATTCCAGCTTGTTTACTCAGAGAGGATTTTCTGAGTGATTTGTTGCAAGTTAGTTTTGGGACTGGCAGCAGTGATGCTCCTTGCCATGTTGGCAGCCTGACAGAGCAAAGGTTTTGGCAGCTCAACCTGTAAGAAAAGCAGCTTATTGTTTCACACATTTTTGGTGTATCAATTTATTTATATGTGTTTTCCAGGAACAGATTTTGCAGATAATAATGCTGTTTTGTCAGTTGTTGCGTTGCTGTAGATCAGATCAGGTTAGCTCACTGGTCAGGTGCCTGCAGCACTGTGGCTCATCACTGAACTGTGAATATTTAATCACAAGGAGTTGGATGGAGATGGAGAGCACAGGTAAAATATATCACTCAAATACTGAACTCATGTAAAGTTTGAATTACTGGTACCTGAGTACTTGACAAAGAGGTGTTGCACATTTTACTCTACTGTAGTTGGTTACTTGAAGATGTTACATTCAAAACATGGCTTAAACGATAAGTCTGACGATATTTGATGTTTTTCTTTTTTGTCAACAAATCCAATTAAGACAAAACCAACAGCACAACGATCCCACCAACAAGCTGTCTGTGTAGCCAAAGCCTGATATGTGCCATAGAGTTCAAATAATCCAAAAACTATTAAGAACACGTCAATGAGCCACACTGTTATTCTGGCTGACCTGTTCCTTTGATTATTATGAACTAACATTACATTATTTGCTATGACTCAAGTCCCACATACACCATCCTGCTGCTGACTAGAGCACCAAATGTCTATTCATCCGCATCTGAAAATAGTCCCCCAAAAATGCACTACTTCCTCCAGTTTTAGTAATGTTTTCTAAAAACTACAGGGCCCAGCTGTTTTTTTTTTTTTTTTTTTTTTTGTGCTTGTTTTAAAAATAAATCTACTTACTATGGGCATTCATAAAGATTTGTCTTTAATAGCAAGCACTGGGCTTCAGGACTGTTGGTTTTCGGTTTAATGCCAGCCTCATCCTTTAAGCTTATGAAATGTCAATAATATTAGTTTCTGTCTCTCTTCCTTCCTTTTAGTCTCCATTCTTTTAACTACCTTCTGTTCTTGATTTAGTTTTTCATCTGATATTTTTCAATCTAAACTCTACTGTCCTGTTACTTTTGATATTTGAGCAAATTTTACTGCTAATACTCATTTACTTACTGTTTACTTTTTACTTGATGTTACTACTGCTACTGTTAGTGTATGAATGTATGAATCCACTACTAGCAGTGTGCTTGTTCAAAAAGCCATAAATCCCCGCATTGTCAGTCCAGCAATCGTCAAGCTATTGCGTTCGATTACCAACCCTGTCCCCCTGTAGATATATTATGATCATTTAGTGCTTCGGGTCAGTAAAAATGTTAGTTGTTGTTGTTGTTCCAGTAAAAATGATTGCTGAGTGGTTAAAAGCAGTGCTACCAGCGTGCAGAGTTGGGGATGTGGTCGAGTAGCTTGTTAATCAGTAAGAAGAGACTAATCATTCTCTGCTCTGGAAAGCATGGATAACATCGTGTGTGCGCATGTGTTTGTGGATGCATTTAAACAGTTGCAAAAAAACGTGCTGGTTTTTAGAGGTTTGTGCGTGATTTCTGCATGCATTCGTGTGTGTGTGTGTGTGTGTGTGTGTGAGAGAGAGAGAGAGAGAGGCTTACCACTGTCCTGGGAAGACCTTCATTGAGTTATGACAGGAAAACCACAGGATTCCCACTTCTTAACCCTCAGAGTGTTTAGTCTCCATGTAAATCTGAGGCGAGGAGCGGTAAAGAAAACAGTGGAAACATGGACGAGGCTCTTTCCATCATATTTTTTCTCTTTTTTCTCCCTCTGTTGCTCTATCTTTGCGTTTATATTGTTTGAAGTGAGTCAGAAATTCAGTCATTAAAGAGCCAGACCTACTTTTTTTTTTATCTACCTGGAAATTCAAATACCTTAACCCTTATTTTAGTCTTGGCATCTCTGCGTTGCCCCTCAATCTTTTTAACTCACACATGGAAAAACAGTGCAAGGTAAAGAGAGGCATTGGCAATCCGTCTGTCCACATGTATCCATCTTTCTTTATACGCCTGTGTACATCTGTGTCGGCCTTGGCAGCTCTGTGTGCATGTCAGCGTTTAGACTTGGTGATGGATCTTCTGCTGCTTGGCCACAAACATCAGCGTCTGGCGGCTGATTTACTGACTCCCGAGGCTGGAGGATCGTTCTAGACCTCAGCTCACATGGCAGGCTGTCTCTGACACTCCCTGAGATCCTGACAGTAGTTTAGCTATGTCGCTTTGGGGGTTCAGTCACAAGCCTCACCAGGGGAGCAGCAATGCTGAGGTGCCCCTGAACTGCTGTTGATTCCATAGAGCTGCTGAGTGGGAAGCAGTAAAAGATTGTCAACGTTGTGGGCTTTGTTGTTGTTTTTCTGTATGGATATGAAGCAGGATAGTGCTGAAAACAAGCTAAGGCTGGAAAAGTAAATGTTGAAGGAATATTCCACTGCAAATCTGTCTTGAGTATAAATACTTACTGCTTGTACACTTGAAAGATGGCTCTAAATAGTTTGCTTGCTCCTTCAAGCAGCTGTGGATGTCCATTACATTTTACAGTGACTCTGGGCTGCCAATTGTATCCATTATGACATTTGCTATAGCAAAGTTGTAAGCTGCAAACTTTTCTAGGCCACCTTTCAAGCCTAAAGGGAATGTGATACTCTAAACATTTTCTGTGGAGTGTTCCTTAAAGTTAAAAAAAAAAAACATAGTTTTGCATTTTGGGAAATACGCTTATCACTTTCTAACTGAGAGTAAGATAAGAAGATTGATACCACTCTCATGTCTGTGTGTTAAGTATGAAGCCAAGAGGCAATTAGCTTAGCATAAACACTGAAAGCAGGGGGAAACTGCTAGCCAGGTTCTCTCTAAAGTAACACATGTGCCAGCACCTCTAAAGTCACTAATTTACACGTTATATCTTATCGGTGTAATCCATACACAAACAGCAATGTGCAAATGAAAAAATGTGGTTTTAGTGGCAGTAATGAGCCGTAACTGTTTCTTGAAGAACAACAGTTTATGCATCTGCCCAGCACTAGTTGTCTGGCAACCTCACTGTGGCAAATAAACTGTCACTGCGTCCAGCTGTTGTTGGTTAAGTAAGCGTCATTAGTGAGCTTCAGCGGTGCTGGTAGTTGTATTTTTTCACCTCATTCAGAGCCAGGCTAGCTGTTTCCCCCTGCTTTCAGTCTTTATGCTAAGCTAAGCTAATCACTGCATGGTTTCGGCTCCGCACGTATAGTAAGGCACGCACAAAAGAGAGTGGTATGGATCTTCTTGTCTAACTTTCAGAAAGAAAGCAAATAAACGCATTTCCCTTTTAAAGATGAGGCTGACATTAGTTTTTCTTTTTACAATCAACAGATCCCCTGAGGAGACCAAAACCAACAATAACAATATAAGTATTGTTTGTACAACCAAAGCCTAATGAAAACTCAATTATTCTCCAAATAAAACAGCCATATTATTGCATTGGATGACATATTCTCTTATTTCAATTCTATGTTTAAAGCCTAAAATCTAAAGAAGTTTCTGTGCATAATACATTTTGGCAAGGTTGTTAAAGCTGATGTTTTTTCTGAAAGTAAATGTGTTTAATTTTCTGTTTCTTATAGAATTGAGTTACCTTGAAAATTAAATAGGACAGGCCAAAACATTACTCGGACCCACTGTACGACTCCATGTTTTTTTAAATCCTGCTTCATGCTGTGTTTACTAAACTGTGCTGTGAGCACTTTTCTTGGTTTTAAGAAGATTTGCCCTGGCCTCAGGCATTTTAAGTTAGTGTTATCTGTCCCATAATCCACTTCTTAATTTGACTTAAAGTTGTTACACAGGCAGTAGGCAACTTGGAAATCACTAACTAAATTAATGTAGATAAAGCAGTTAAGGGAAAAAACGTAGATGAAAAAACTCAATAAGCAGTAAATTCCATACATTTTAAAATATCACATGTCAGTTTTTTCATGACAGTATCAGTTCGGAGGATACAGGATACGTCATTCTCCATGTCAGAGACAACAGGGCTCCATCTTCGAAGCCCTGGTTGGCATTTTCCACATTTCCTGTCTTTTCCCTGCAGAGGAATCCCTGCCCGCCCCAAAATGGTACCCACATCCCACCACGGCTTTCATCCTAAGATGGATGGTCGTGTCCGGGGTTGGCAGGGTCAGAGCTGTCACCACTGTGACACTTCCTTTTATCTTTTGACTTTTGTTATCGGTGATATATAATAACATTGAACACTTTCTAATTACTCTATATGCTTGTATCCTCTTTTAGTTATTGCTTTATTATTTTTTTTATGTACAATTTATGGTGACTGCATAGAGACTGTCCCCATCGTTTGTTCTGAAACAACCTCTTGTGGAAATGCCAATAATGACTGTTGTCTCTGAGAAGCAAATGTGGAAGTAGCGTACAAAGCATCCCACTTTGACACTGAAGATTGTTGTTTGTGTCCCATCTCCTACCAATAGTCCAAGTCGTTTTCTTTTCACCACCGTAATCCTCCCCTGAAACTTAACCTAATAGTTTCTGTGCCTAAACCTAAGACAAATAATGAAAAAGGTTTAGGTTGTAGGTCTCATTTACTATGCAATATCTGTCCAGGGACTGTGGATGAAAAATGGCTTTGCCACATTTATGGTAAAGTTTATCAATGTTGACTTACCCTTTTACAAAAACCAATAAATTTAACTGCATCACTACATTTATAAATGTAGGTATGAGTTCACTCTACTGTAGTATAGATTTATGGTTGCTGCATATAAAAATAAACAATAAACTCGACATTTCTTAACAAGGTCACAAAGTGCTTTAAAAAAAACTGCAGATAAAAACAGAAACAAAATTCCAAGAGTGGGATGATGAAACCCAGCATGCTTTCCTATAAAAGAAAGTTTTAAGAAGGGATTTAAAAGACGCTATTGTTGTAGCCTGTCTGCTCTCAATAGGCAGAGTGTTCCACAGTCTGGGGGCTCTAACAGCAAAGGCCCAGTCACCTTTGGGATCTGGGAAAAACTTGCGGAGCTGCATCCACCGATCTAAGGGAACGCCCAGGAAACATAGGGAGTGAGTAAATCCTTGATATAATTTGGAGTGGGGAAGCAATAAATGCCTGTATGACTTCATGTAAATCAGTAGGAGACAAGAATTACCTGATTTTGGAGATTTTCTGGAGTTGAAAGAAGCAAGATATTCTTCACTTGAACCTCAAATCAGAGATCTGCATCAAATAATGATTATTAATGCACTGACAGCATGACTGTGTACCTAAAATTAATAACTTTCTCTCACAACTGAAAAGTTTAATTTATAAGCAATAAAACTCACCCTTGCTCAATTCCATACACTTTTTTTCTTTCTTTTTTTTTGCAGCGTCAACCTTTCTTGGTCTGGTACGACCAATGAGGCTAATGTTAGCAAAAGATATTGCTGTGTAACTGACATTACTGAGTCGGTCTGCTGACTTTATGACTCTACAGTACTCGTGCTACTGTTTTAGCTTCAGATAAACATTTCATGGTTTTATTACACAAGTAAAACAAGCAGGAAGACATATTGAGTATTTCCTGGTTCCACGCACTCAGTTAGGTCATCTAATGATGGCTGGTGCCTTTTTAAAGTGACTGACTCAATCTTGCAAGTGAAAAGAAATTCAATACCCCATTCCTGTATTTGCCACAAAAAGCAAAAGTTACATAGCCTAGCTTTAATAACAAAAGGGGGTTAAGAGGAACTACAACTTGTGTATGTTTTGTGTAAAAATGAAGTAATGAACTAAACAAAGTTGCAAACTGCCTCGTTTTATCCTTACCCTAACACTGTTATATAGACCCATTTCAGCAGTGTGTGTGTGTGTGTCTAAACTGCCCGTCAGATACAGAAATTTGAGATGTAGGATGATAGTTATGTTCATCCTAACTATGATTTTAATTGGATTTAATTTAAGCTCATAATTCGAGAGGACTTCGGAGCTTTTCCTTCATCATGCTCTGTCTGAATATGTGTGGTGGGCGTTCAAGTGTGTGTGTGTACATCTGCAGGTGTTGTGCGTTCATTGAAAATTGTTTAGGAGGAGAGTGACAGTTAGAAATGGGCAAAAGTGTGCAGAATTATGTGTACTGGGATCTGTGCACACGTGTAAAACAAATTGTATTTACATAAATTTATACAGACATGTATATTTTAAGATTTAAATCTGTTTACAAATAGATAGCAGTAAAGTTCATGAACTGTAAGCACTTTAAAGGTGGTCTTCGCGTGTGTGTGTGTGTGTGTGTGTAATCTCATCAGCTCTGTATTACTGTGGTATGTCTGGAGTTCAGAGGTCTGCTGTTTGCTCCTTTTTAAAGGGCCAGTGCACAACATTGTACAGCTTGCAAAAAATCAGTTGATTATGAGTTAAATGTTACATTTTCACAACACATTTCTGTTAGAATCTCTGATCTAATTAGCGTGCTGATTCCTTGTTTGTGTGAGTCAGCGACCACAGCACTTCAGGGGAACAGTTGGATCCATAAGGTCCTATAGATTACCTAATGTTTGTTTAATAGTAGAGGCTATATCAATCATCTTTTACCCACCTGAGCTCCTCAAATATTCCCAAAGAAACCATGGATTTGCAGTTCAAAAGACAAAGATGCCTAAATATGGTTCAAAAGTGTAAGTTTTGGTTACATAGCTTTTTTTGTAACAGTATTTCAGTGGCTATTTTTCAATATGTACAGTAGTTAGGACTTGCTTTGCGCTGTGAATTTAGTTTGGTTTTCATGACGTCTTGATGCCTTTTTTTTTACATGCAAAAGTGTTTCCTAAAAATACAAGGCTGCTTGTTTGTCCTCTTCTCTCGCTTTTCCCTTCCTTTTCCCCACTTCTCTTCTGGTTTATATTAGCCTACTGTCGCAATAAATAAAACAAGCTAGGAAAAGCATAGTGGATCAAAGGAGGTGAAAAATGAATGCCTCACATGAACTTTCAGAGAGTAAAGGCTGTCTGACAGAAATAAAACGTGTCGCTGTATGCTGTCATGCTACGCTACATTTCCACAACAACTTACGTATGTCGTACAGCCACAAAAGCAGATGGAGATTACGTCACGAGCAAACGAACCTGTGGCTGATTAATGGCTCAGATTCACGTCAACGAGCTATACTGGTTCATTTTCAGCCTTTTTAACTTTATGTTTAAAACAGTCTGGTTGTTTTACATTACATAATTCCAGTAGGTGTTTATATCAGACAAGTGACCTCTCAATAATCATCTTGAAGTGAGACAGACATTCTTCCTGTAATCAGATTTAAAAATAAACATTTTATTTTTTAGTTTGTGTTTCTGCCTCTCTGTTTTAGCTTGGAATTTTGACCCTTATCTAATAATCATAAAATAGCATTTGGGACCATCCGGTGGTGAATCAGCTGCCTTGTTTCTTTCCTTTTTTGGTTGGAGTTGGTTGTTAGTTGGAATCTAACATCTCAACTATCTTTACACTTTGGCCAAAGCCAGCAAAATGCTACAGCATAAATAATG
Source organism: Siniperca chuatsi (assembly GCF_020085105.1). Taxonomy (NCBI): domain Eukaryota; kingdom Metazoa; phylum Chordata; class Actinopteri; order Centrarchiformes; family Sinipercidae; genus Siniperca; species Siniperca chuatsi. The sequence goes on from NC_058063.1 coordinate 18,933,399, forward strand.
TGATACTTTATAAGTGTCGGCAGGGGCAGCTTCTGTCCTCTTCCCTGCTTCAACAGGGAGGTCAGAGGTCACAGTTAGTTACAGACTAGCGTCACTGCAGCTGGGCCTCATACCCCAAAAGCATCTTAAGGCTAAGATGATCGTAAATAGGATCTTACGGCCCTTCTTAAGCTTAAGAAGTCTTTCTCAAAAGCATCATACCTGAAGAAACTCTTAGAAATGATTGTCGATTAGCCTCTTACCCACTCCTGGATGTGTAAATAAGCAACTGTTTGCTAACAAGTTAGCCAAATCAACAAAAGGTGTCGATATTGTGTTCACAGCTTGTTTCTACTGTCCCCAAGAGGCCGAAAAGGTCAGTTATTGCAGGAAACCCTCTTCATCAAAAACCAAAACTAAACGTTGATTGTCAGAGTACAAGAAACAATGAATTGTTGACCCCATCTTACCATCCCAACCTCCTAAATATGAGGTTTCGAGGCTCAATGTCAACGCCACGCCATGTAAACATAGGTCGAATTAGGCATTTGGATAAAAGACAGCCTCATGCATACATACAGATGCATTATCAGAATATATAAGTGAATTGGAATCTATAGATGTCAGATACATGGGATCAATACAAATGTACATGCAGGCACATACAGACACACACGGACAAAGTATATCTGTGTCTGCTGTAGTGCATATTTTTGAAATCATAGAAAGGCTCTTTTAACAGGATTGAGATGCACTCAACACATGCATTATTATGTCGAAGTAAAATACAAAAAGAAAACGCTAACAATCTTGTTATAGCCTACTCTTTTTCCTTCTGGGACAGCAGTATGAGGATATGATCACTGAAAAAGTGCTTTGATAAATTTCTCCCCGAGCCAGATTCCCCAAAGTGTTCTTTAAAATAAGATAATCTCTTTGTTCTATCGACTTGCAGAGTTGATTTTAGGAGTAAGGACCTTTGGGAGACAAGATAACAGCTTGTCTCTTAAATTGCAGGAGGCAGAAAACATGAATCACCTTTTTATTATTTGTAATTGTATCGACATGAGTTTTATATATGCTCTCTCTTCTGTTCTCAGTTTTTCTTGTCTCTGTCACTCCTCTCTGTTCCTTGCTCTGTGATCATGTAGTGTTAAGGAGAGAATATGAGAACATGTACTGAGGTAGAAAACAGGAAGATAGAAGCAAGCGATCAAAGAAACAGGAAGAAAGTATTGGCAGGGAGCTGTCTGTGAACAGGACACAATCCTGATGTCCTTTTGGAAAGATGGGTTGGCGCTTTTTAGGAATGCCAATCTGTCGGTCCACCACTTTGGTTCAGACTGAGATATCTCATCAACTATTAGATGGATTGCAATGAAATTTGATATGGATACGGAAGGTTCCCAGAGTTTTGGGGGACCTAATGACTACCTGGATTTTTATCCAGCACTACCATGTCTTTTCATTTAATCAGAGCAATATCTTCATCGACATCATCATCTACTGGACAGATTGGCCCTTTGGTGATCTGCTGACTTTTTCACGCTACCTGCTACACTCACCAGCTATCTGACATTGTAGGTTTTGAGTGAAATGTGTCAACAACAATTGGATGGTTTGCCATGAACTTTGGAACAAACATTAGTGTTCCCCAAAGTATGAATAGTGTTAACTTTAGTGGTCCCTTAACTTTTCTTCTAGCACCACCATCAGAACAAAATGTCAATTTGTCCAACACTTTGGTTTATGACCGAATACCTGCAAAACTAATGACATTCCCATCAGCCTCAGCTGTACTTTGTGTTTAGTGCTAATTAGCAAATGTCAGCATGCTAACACCCTAAACTAAGATGGTGAAATTGGTATAAACATTATTCTTGCTTAACATCAGCATGTTAGCATTGTCATTGTGAGCATGTTAACATGCTGACGTTCAAAAAATCAAAGCACAGTCTCTCAGTGCTGCTAGCAGTGGTGTAGACTCTTAGTGTAGTCTTGTTGACGCTTCTCTACTTGTTAAGTTTTTAATTCAGTATTCATATTCAGCGATATCAAAATCAGTTCTCACACACGATCACACCCCAGACCTTGCATGATGGGAAAGACTTTGAGCAAGATAAATATTTCAGTCCAGCCTCAGCTGTACTTTGTGTTTAGAGCTAATTAGCAAATGTTAGCATGCTGACACACTAAACTACAATGGCAACCATGGCATGTTAACATTGTCATTGTATGCCAGTGGTTTGTGTTGCCCTTTAGTCTTGTTTTTTTATATTTCTCACGGAACTAGACGTCATCATAGACTAAACTTTAATACAACTTCCTCTTTCAGCAGGAAGTTATTGAATCGTTGTTGTGTACTCGCTGCCACAGCCGCAGAGTAGAAAATATGAGAGGGGTTGTTTTGAGGAGGGTGGAGGCTGTCAGACAGTGATGGTGGTGATGATCATGATGATGGGTGTGGATGTGAACGTCCTGTTTAGAGAGAGAGACACAGAAAGAGAGACTCGTTATTGAAATGCTCGCTGGAATCTTGTTTCCTCTGTCGGCGTTGGCATTTCCTCTTTTCCCAAAATCCTCTGGGAAACAAATGGAGAAAGAGAAAGTCATATGTAACATGGTGATATTTTAGTGAGAGACCCAAAGAAGCAGTGTAGTAGAGGACATTATAAGAGGGACCTGAAGAGAGATGACACGTTGTGAAAATCTTTATCTATAAAAGAAAAATAAATCTAAGAAATTCCTCATTACTAACAAGGTGGAAAAATGTAAATGGCGCCATCCAATATCCGGGTTCATGTTTTACTGGCATGCGGAAAGTGAAGATAAAGAGAAGTAAAAGAATTAAGTGGTTGTAACTGGCTAGCTTGAGTCTGGTGTTTTGTTTAGAGGATGTAACTGTTTGAATGACACGCTTGTAAGCCACTCAGAAAATTCTTACTGTGCTGTTCCGTGTTTACATCGTTGATGGTAGATATGGGAAGTATTTCCATTAGCAAGCATGTCATTCAACAAGCCAGGCCAGTAGTGTGATTGCAGAGTTGGTCGTGCGAGGGTTAACAATACTGTGCAGTGAAAATATTTCACTATATCTATTAAATTTGGGGTTTATTGCCTTTAACAACAGACTGGCTGACATGAGGCCTCCATGTTTGCTCTTTTGCATAGTCCCAAATGTTTTTACTGGGTGGCATTGTTAGCGTCACGCTCAACCTCTACGCCTGAGGGCTGGTGTGCTGAATTTCACCAGGGCCCTCACCTGCGACCAATCCGGCTTGGTTGAACCTGCTGGGAGCAAAAAACCCCCACTGGCAGAGTTCTCAGTGTCTTTGACACACAAACCTCCCCACCAAGGCAAGGTAACGGCATAAGGAGAAGTATGTAGTGAGTAAACCGTTCACTTCAACATAAAACTCATAATTCCAGTGTTCACAAGTCAAACTGGCAATTGCGGGAACTCCCATATAACATAAATGCAGCATTCGACCACGAGGTAAAGCTATCTTGCTAACCAGTTCATAGTAGCTTGCTTAAATTAACTAAAGGGAATACAGCTGTACTGCTTGCCTATTTCAGCTCCAATAGGCTATGTCTGTGTTCCCCCTCAAAGGCCAATACTGTTAAGATTGTTTGCTATTAGTCAGTGTCAAAATGTGTGTGTCAAAGTTCACTAAAGTTGAATATGATGCAAAAGTTCCACATGGATTTATTTTTCTGTTGTGAGTGGATCCAGTCATTCCAACAATTCCTTTCAAAAGGGCTGAACTCGGTGCAAAAAGTAGCAGCCAGCTTCCACTAAGTCATCAGCCCTTTAAAAAAACAGCCAAATCCTATATTCTTATTATTTATATACTCATGTCTGATTGGGTAAAATAGTATCAGGCATTATCACATCTCCTTCACCTCTGTTTGTCTCCTCCCTATTTCATGGTAAATGCAGTCATATGACATTAACATACCCTATTGGACTGTAATTTAGAAGCCAATAACTCCTTATCTCATAACCTCCATATGCTCCCGACTATCTGATACTACTGATAAACAAGGACTCTGCGACCTGCAGAAAAAAACACAAAGGTGAATTAGTAATGTTCTCCATCTCCAAGTAAATGTTTTCAGATGAATTACACGATATTAGATATTAATTGTGTACTTTGAGGTGTAGCCATAAGCCATAAAATGATATCCCAGGACATTTTATTGGCCAAATAAATAATCACTTGGCATGAAATGTGTTGCCAAAATAATGAAAATCGAGAAAAAAAATAAACACTTCTTCCAAAAGAACAAGAGAGTAAACAAAGTTCTGGGCTACTGGCTCTTTTTTTTGCTCAGTGAATGTTTTTTATATGCTTGATCATGCACACAGTACTTGGCTGGATGCTCAGTCACGTAGCAGTGTGAGAAAAGTGATCCACCACCCTCACTTTGTATGCAATAACCCTACATTTACGACTGCACCGGGTGTGTTTTGCTACTAGATATACGTGTGTCTGTGTGAGTGCAAAAATAATAGTTTGTGTCACACGTCTGCACACGTCAAGTCAGGAGCTGGCGCAGGCTTAGGACTTAAATCTCTGTTTTTACGTGCATCTGTAAAAGGGTGAAAGTAATTACATCTGCTCCCCTTACTGTAATGAGTAGCTTGTAAGTCAGTAATTTTACAGGAGTTTATTAGCTGAAGTTGTGGAGTTCAGTCAGTTAAGGAGTCATCAAACAAATTAGTGTACTTTGGTTTGTAATTTCCCTTTTCCCAACTTGAAAACAGTCCAGTTTGAACTCTGCCCTCTCAGCTTTTTGGAATTGCAAAGTTGCATCACAGTCGACAATGTTTTCCTTGCACTCTTGAGTGCACTTTTTACTTTTGCCCAAGTCTGGGTTTTCCAGTTGTTACTTAAACTCTAATGTCAGTGAAGTGGTCATGCCTAGCTTCAAATCAGTATTTCCATATTGACAATGGATTTAATTAAATGACTGAATGTATAATGTGAAAGGTTTCACTTTCACTTTCCACTTAATTATCACCCGACTCTGCAATTCCCCTCAGCTCTGAACGTTTTAACGTCTTTCAGCTGATTGTTTTTGTTTTCCGGCCTGCAACTTTACTGTTTTCAGTCATTCTCACCGTTCACATCAGCGTCTCTTCAGCAGCAGGCAGCTTCTGACAGAGAAAAGGCTCTGACAGACAAAGTTAGCAACTAGCAGTTGAACATATTGGAGCATTTAGCAGCTAAAGAGCCAGATATTTCCCTAAGGAGTTGGTGGAGACCAAAACAGAGCTAAAAGGAGAGTGAATCTTGGACTTACGTTCATCAGGTGGCCAGAAACAACAACCAAACAATACTTCAAATGAATACTCGTGTTGCTCTGTGTCTGCTGGATGTGTAAATAGGCAACTGTTGGCTAACACATTCACCACAACAACTTTTAAAAGGTGATAATATGTCAATGTATGTCAAGTGTTCACAGCTTGTAGTAAAATGTCAGTAAAGTGATTGTGTTTAAGAGGGACATATACAGCCATTTGGAAATCAAATGTTGGTGTGTATGCTTGAAAGCTTGTATATGTGTTTTTGAAGGCTGAAATTGATGGATATTTTTTTCTGAAGGTCTTCATTTAAAAAGTGTATTGTCATACTGTCAAAAGTCAGTATTCGATTATAACTGATGCACTACTTAAGTGATGAATTGTCATTTTAAGCAAAAACGTAAATATTCAATGTTGCCCTGAGATTTGTACTGTTGTCAGAGTAGAAAAGCCTCTGAAACAGCATTTAACCATCATGTCATGGGACACTCAGATATCTCTATTGTTAGCAACAAAACACATTGGCCCGTTGCACCTCTTCAGTGGATACAGTTAGAATGATGAATTAAAAGTGCAAAGAAATCAAATCTGTAGGTTTTATAGCCTGCTGTCCTGCTGCTGTAATCAGAGAGAAAAACATTCATCATGCCAACTGTGGAGACTTACTCTTAGCTTCCTGTTTCTTATCTATTAATCATTATTTCCACAACATTTCTGGGCAGGAAAAGAAGGTTTCCTTTTTAGTTTCATATCTATCAAATATGATCTCTGGGTTAAAGAGAAATTAAAGCTGTATGATTTCAGCTTTAATTTGGCTCATTTAAACATGCTGGAAACAGACCAGAAACCTGGTATGGATATCACTGCTGCCCAGTGAAAAACAAGAATTACCAGTTGTGTTGTTTAGCAAAGGTGAAGGATAACATAAGAAAATTCCCCGTATACGTATTGGGCTCAAAACCGTAAATGTGATTGAGGAGTATCTCAGCAAGATATTGTCATATAGCTTATCATTAAGGCTGTGGTTCTTTATTCCTGGATAGTTGACATTTTGGAGGTACAAAGTTTTATTCAGTAGTTTTATAAAGTAATGTTTTATTATTTTTCTGTGCATCTTTCTCTGTTCTAGCTCATGTTTAAATGACTGAATCTTGTTGTTCATAGTTTCGGCTGTAGGTGGCGGTGTAGTCAACGAAGTTCAACATGCTCTCCTGACATGGATATCCTGGTTCAACAGTGTGTGTTACCGTGGGTGTGCGTTGCCTGTTCATCATCCATCCTGTTTTTTAAGCAGACAGAGTCAGCACACGCGAGTTTGAGGACATGAGACATACAGCCATGCAATGTCACTCGTGACCTTTGACCTGAAAATGTATGACAGCGTCACAGGAAGTGAGGAGGATCAAAGATGATAGGGAGAAAGCTGGAAGAGATGAAAGGAGAATAAGCTGACACACAGCGACCGGCGTATGATATCCATGAGATCATTGGAAAAGGACAGGCCAGGGGTCAAAGGTCAAGACTATTTCTACTGTAATAAGCATATTTCTACATTATGCAATAGGAAGACAAGTGTTCAAGGACCGGAGCCTTTTGTTCCCATCAGTGGTGGAATAAGTACTCAGATCTTTTACTTAAATGTATTTATGTAACATTTCCGCATTAAAATGTCTAAAAACCACTAGACCTATGTAATATACTTTGTTGAGTGTACTTACATTATTCCAAGTGTTTCCAATAATGTTTAAACCCAGAGAAATACGTAATTTTATTCAAGGTGACAGAGCTTTAATTTGGTCGCCTGTAAATAGCATCATACCCTCTCTAGCTGCCAGATGATACATCAGAGAGTGAGGAAGGAAGTCGTCGAATGTGAATAAAACTTTAATTCATTATCTCGTCCGTGAACACGATTTCTGCCTCAGTCACGTCAGCTAGATTTTCATCGGCAATGACGGTGAAGACAACAACTCCCATGATCCCACGCTACTTCACGACATCATCAAACTACGTCTTTAGTTATTGTTTTGATGTGAGAGACCCCTAGCGGCAGAAATGACAAACTGTGCGTTTAAGTAATAGTAGTAATACCACAGTGTAAAAATACTGTTACAAGTCATGCATTTAAAATTTAAGTAAAAGTACAAAAGTATCAAAATATACTTTAAGTACCAAAAGTAAAAGTACTCATTTTGTAGAATGGCCCATGATATACAGTATATTATTAATGTATTAAAATTATTGACGCAATAATGTGTACATCACTTTAATGTTGCAGCTGGTATAAATGGGGCTAATTAAATTTTTTTAAATAATTATTTAAATTATTAAATAATTTGAATCTGGAATATAGCAGCCAAAAAAAATGTATTAGTCCCAATCAATCACCTGTTATTGCTGCCTGATCACACAAGTTTCTTCCTGGATTCACTTCTGTGTTTCACGGAAAGCACAGCTATAACCAGAAAACATTTTGACAATACTTTTTTTTTTTTTTAAATGTTGCCATGATGGCCTGTGATATAAATTCAAATGCCAAAATGAAAGCTGAGACCAAAATCTGTTGTTCTCCATCACAACCACCATCATTGATATTGCACCCAAATATCTTTCTGAAATCAGCTGAAGAAATATCCAGAAGCTGTTTGGATAACAATCTGAGTCTGTGCAGGGCAGTCAGAAGTTCACAGCTACGCTAAATTTATGTTCTCATGATTGCTACAAGGAGATACAAGTTAACTTAAAAGACTCAAGGACAGGCTGTCATGCTAAATGTCATGAATCTTTCTTCCTTCCGTCTAATTTCTGATTTTCATTTGTTTTTGTTTAGTCTTCAGAGTTATATTTATTTGTAATACTTTCCCTGCGCAGCAAACTGTTTTGTCTTGAAGCAATTTTGACTTGGTTACCGCTTATACCCTTATTAGATAATCAGGGTCATGAAATCTGAAGTCTGCCGGGGTTGACACGAGAGGTCAAAAGGTCGCAGTGGCATGCATTTAAGCTGCTGTTGTTTTGGGCCCCACAGCTGGAATGCTGACAGACATTTTCCAGGCCTGTTTTGACACACACACACACACACACACACACACACACTGGCCTCTGCACAGCTGTTGAAAGGAATCAGAATTGCAGGCTGGAATTTTCCTGCAGGATTTTGTCAAATTATTGATTTACATAGCAACAAAAACTCCATCACACTCCCATTTTAGCCAGGTGCTGGTAACTTGAGTACGTCCTCTGTCATTTCCCCAGATTATTACATTAATCCCACAAAAGTGCCTCAAGTAAATAATGTGTGTGGAATAATAATATTAACATCTTTATTAATATATTTCACATGCATTAAATATCACATTGTCCAAAACAAGACAGACTTTTAGAGGTCATGTCAGGATTTCTCTATAGTGCAAGATGACAGCTATAGCTATGCGGAACTTTTTCCAATTTTCCACTCATTGTTTTGGTTTTGCAGCAGTTTATTTCACTGTCAGCTCTCATCAGCGTCGTTTCTGGCCGCAGCAAGCCGCTATGGCCGAAAAAGCTGTGATAAACGCGCTGTACTTGTCCAGCACCGAACAACAGACAGCTGGTTAACGCAGTGGAGCATTTAGCAGCTAAAGAGCCAGATGTTGGTGGAGACCAAAAACAGAGCTAAAAGGAGAGTGAATATTGCACTTACATTCATCAGAAGGGCAGAAACATGACTAGATAACTGCTTGCTAACAGGTTTGCCTTTTTTATCCCCCTTTTTATAAGATGATAATATGTCAGACATTTTATTTACAGCTTGATCCACTACCCCCAGGTGGGGGAAAAAAATATCAGTTAAGCTGCTTTAAAGTTGTGATTTAGGATGTGATTTGGTTGTTGATTTTGTATTGGTGTAATTTGGGGTTTTAATAGGTTATGCATTTTGTCTTATTTTTTTCAACATCTTCGGACCATTCATACAAACAGATGTCCGAGGGATTCAGGCTCTGAACAGAGAAATCCAGTTAATATCGAAATCAGGGTGGAGTAGCGGGTCAGATCTGGGCTCAAGCAGCAAGTAGAATATGATAGTAGCTGTATTTGAGTAAGATCACGCCACTAGAAGTAACATTACTTTATTGTGTTTAAAAGAGGAGAAAAGAAAAAGAGAAATGCTTACAGTAGTTTGCAGACTCCTCCTTATTCTTCCTCATTTTTTCCTCATCCTGTCTTCTCTTCCAATTAAACATATTTTCCCCTGTTTTTCTTCCCCTTGTCAGCTACTTTTTTCTCAGTGCTCTCCTGTCTGTCCTTTTTATAGAGCTTTTATCCTGGTTTAATCCCCCTCCCACTCACTCCCTCCCTCCCTCCTTACCTCTTATTCTCTTGCTTCTTCCCTCCTGTCCTTCATTCTCTTCCCCTATTCCCTCTTTCTCTCCCTCCAAACCTCCTTCTCTTCTCTTAAGCTTCCTTCCTTCCTTCCCTACTTACTATTTCTCACACCCTGCCTCCTTTTCTCCATTCTTACCTCTTTCCCTCACTCATGTTCTACCTCCTGTCTTCCCTCTCTACCTCCTTATATCCTGCATTAGCTCCTTGTCTTGCTCCCTACCCCTTCTTTCCCCATTTCCTGTTATAGCTTCTTCTCACCTTCTTTCTTCTCTTTCTGCTTCCCTACCTCATTTTCTCACTTCCTACCACTTATTTCCTTTCTGACCTCTTTATTTCCTACATTAGACCCTTTTTTGCTCCCTACCTCCTCCTTTCATTACCTAGCTCCCTCTTTCCTCTTATACCTCTTTCTCTCCCTTCTTTCTTTCTCCTCCACCTATTTATTTTCACTTCCTACTCCTTTATTTACTGTATTTGTTCCTTAATATTGGCTCCTTACCTACTTATTTCCTTCTGTACCTTCTATCTTCCCATCCTACCCACTTATATCCCATATTAGCTCCTTGTCTTGCTCCCTACCCCGTTTGTTTCCTTCCCTACCTCCTACTTTCCCTCGTATACCTCCTTCTCTTCCCTACTACCTGATTTGCTGCTTTACTTTTCTCTTTCCTGTCCTCTTTTACTTCTTCCTTACTTATTCTCTCTTTCCTCTTCCACATTCCTTCCTCCTTTTGCCCTCTTATTTATTTTCTCTCTCCTCTTTTACCACCTTGTTTCCTTCCATGGCCTTCTGTCTTTCTTCCTATCTCCTTTCTTGCCTCGTTTTCTCAGTCCCTCTCCCCTTCCTACCTCCTTAGCGTCATCCTTACCTGCCTGTTTCCCTCATTCTCTCCCTCCTTTATCTCTTCTGCCGTTCCTTACCTCCTCTTGCTCTCTGCTTCCTTGTCCTATCTCTGTCCTTCCCCATTTCATTCTTCCTTCACTCTTCCTCCACCTCTTCCCTCCTTCCTGTTTCCTCCTCTTACCACTTCTCCTCCTTTCTCTCCTCCCCTTTCTCTTGTGTTTATGTTCTCATCTCCTTGAAGTCAATATGCAGCATTCCTCCTCCTCTTAATCTAACTCACTCCTCAGCCCTCCCTCTCTCTGTCTGTCTCTCTCTTTTACACTCTGTCTTTATCTCACTTGCTCAGTTGCTACTTTAACTCAGAGCTGCTGGTCCTCTCCTTCAGCTCAGTGCTGAGATGCATTTGTGTGTCTGAGCAAACAACGTCTGGATAGCCAGGGCTGAAAAATCTGCAAGGACCGATTGGAGGGAATTTTAATTGAGAGAAAGTGACACCCCAATACAGGTACTGTGTGTGTGTGTTTGAGAGAGAGTGTGTGTCTCTAGTGCACTTTGACATCTCAGATCTGTCTGCTGTGTGATTTTCATACTTACAGCCTTTTCTTATTTGTCTTGATGGATGAAGGATTCACCTCAGGTTGTGTGTGTGTGTGTGTTAAGACTGTACAGCAGAGAATACTTTAGTGACATAAATGATAAATGACGCTAAATCTCACTGAATTTAATTCCTTATTGGGATCATTTTGAGTCAAAACATATAACATACATTATAAAACAAAACTGAATATAAAATCTCAAGAATTCAATGTATATTTATATTTTGGAAAACAGCAGATGCCTTTTTAAAACTCATGAACCTGCTCTGTTAGCTAAAGTTAGGCAGGTGGACAACTTTGTAAAAACTATTAATTCATTGTTTTAAAAGACAGTAAACAATGTTACTTAATTCCCCCAAATGAGGTCAAGATAAAAAAAAGAAGAATCTAGAAAGAATCTCACGCTCCTGAAATGGCAACATATTTCACCAAAAATGTAGTTCATAAGAATTGTTTCAGAATCAGAAATACTTTATTGATCCCCGAAGGGAAACTCTTTGTTAGAGCAGCTCGCCTTTAGGTCAGTGCACACAAGAGAAAGTACTAACAAAAAAAATAATACAATACACTATAAAACAGGTCAGAAAATAAATGAAGTACCAGGTGGGTATAAGTACAAGATAAAATAAGTGTGAAGTAACAAGTGGGTTTACCGATTGATGATGATAATACAGTATAATAATACAAGTAATAAATAAGTAGTGATGCATGTACTGTTGAGTTAAGTGTAGCTTATTGAGATTATTAAGATATTGCACAGCAGTAATGGAGGTATATAATATCAATAGCAATAAATACGAAAAACTAACATAGGAAAACTAAATATTGCACAGGAGTAGTGCACAGTATATTGCACAATTATTCAAGTATGGCAGAGATGTAATGGTCAATGTTCAGTTTAGTGACCTAGGGTCATACAGACTAACACCATTGTTGTGTGTTTAAAGATTAAAGGGCGTTTACACTGACTGAAAGTAGACAAGAACATTTTAGAACATTTGCGACACAAAATTTAGGGAATTGTGAGGAAAAAACAACCAATATAAGTTTGAATGAGTCTTCAAATTTAGTCACATTTTCTTGCTTTCCTTCTTAAAATGTCAACGTTTTTATTATGGAGTGTGCATTAAGATGCATGCACAAGCAACAAAAACACGCTGCACTTCTTGCACATACATAAACAAGGTTTTGGCATCATCCCATTAATCCACTTCTATTAGTATTCGTCTACTGACCTAACGTTGAATTTCAGACAGCAGGGAGTCTGTGTGATCCCTGAAAACTTTGTGTGTGTGTGTCTGTGTGTGTGTGTGTGTGTGGTTACATGCCAGTTTAGTCAGGACTGACACAATACGGCTGCTGTGTTGACGGAAGACTTGTTTCTGTGGCTGAGCCTCAAGTCTTTAGCGCTCTCTTCCACTGCCAAGGGGCCTATTAGTGCTGCCTGTCTGTTTATGTACGTGTGTGTGTTCTTTCTCGTTAGCGTGAATGAGTAAGTACCTTTGCATACTAATGCATGCCAGGCTCAGTTGTGATGTGTTTCTGAGAGCATCCTAATGAGTTCCTGATTAATCTGATGAAAACACGATGTGGAGCTGAATAATGTGACGATAATGTTCCTTCATTAGGAAGGATCATGGAACCGTAGCAGGAATAGAGCACATTATTTATGTGTCCATCATGTGAAACACTGAAGTGGGGGGTGGTTGTTTTTCAGGGATGAGGAAAAAAAGTCTTAAATGAAGACTTCTTAAACATTTTTTGGACAAAAGTTGGAAACTGAATTTGATTAATCAAATCTGACTTCTAATGTCAGTTTGTCCTTATAGTACCATGCTTTTTGAGGAAATATGTATATGCAGTATGTATTATGTATGTACAAGCCTTATTTATTTGTACATATTTCACAAAATTTCACATGACCAGAAAGCCCCCGAGTACCTTCTAAGTACTGATGGGAGAAATGAAGCATAAGGGAGAAGCAGGTCACAGCACTAGTGTTTTATTTTTAGTACAGTGTTGGTAGAAGGAGCCAACTGTAAACATATTGTACCTCACAAATGAAACAGCAAAGCCTTTAGGGCAGCATGAGGAGATGTAGGGAACTGGGAAAACATACTGTATGGTATAATGTACTGGGAAACCCATTCAGAGAACACAGCACTCAGTTTGACCTCCTACCAGGAAATTTAGATAAGATTTCTTATCTACAAGTGTCTTTGTTGGATTAAAAATTGGAGAAATTGATCAGTGCAGCAACCATTTCATTTAAAGTGTGAATGAAGTGTACTTATGTATCAAAAATGACCGTAGGGTGCCACAGTTGCTCGTTTTCATCCATTGTTGTGTGTCAAAGTGGAAAACCTTCCTGTCTCCTAGAAAATACATTTACAAACTGCTAATTTTCAACAAGAAATGTGTTGTGACAGAAATGCAGTGCTACCTGAATGACATATTTTCTTAACATGAGGAAACATTTTTAATTAATGTATTTACGAAGTCCCAAAATGTTCTTTTGTACAAGTGAAATGTTGACAATGTCTTTCACTTTCATATTGTTTTACCTACAATATCCACTCATAGCAACTAAAGCATGATTAAACTTTTTATGGTTATGTTTTAGCACGACAGGACGTGTTAACCTTATTAACATTTAACCGCAGGATCTGGGAGGCCTCATGACATCCCGACAAAAAGACAATTACGTAAGAATTTTCTTTGCCTACTCTCGCCTAGTTTGACAACTGTAAAAGAGTAATGTTGGAGTGAAATCGGTCCCTAGCATCTCCTCAGAAACATGACATAAGGCGACGACTTGCGTGACATAGATTGGTGTATGCCATGCAAGTCATTAAAGACAGACAGCTATGATTGGTCAGGGTCCATTGTGTGGTCTGCCATGTCTCTCTCATAAACTCTGATTTCTGACACAGCGACCATCTCAAAAGGCAAATATTGTGTAGTCAGATCCCGGCATTAGATTCAAATGGTGGACTATGAATCTTTAAAGTATGCAGGATCACAAAATGCAAATATCCAACTGAATACAGTATTTTAAGGAAATACAGAAAAGTTTGGTATTGTATCACATGATCATATAGTGTTACCCTTACAGTTGTACTGACTGTAGCTAATGTTGCAGGATATCACTGACTTAACAGTAGGAGTGTTAATGCATCACACCTTCACCTCATGACATTAACCGTACACACTGGTGTAGCATAAGTCAAATCCCTGTGTAAGGATCTAGTTACTGTGATGAAAAAGTGCAGTTATAATGTTAATGTCAATGGCTACAATTAAAAACTTTCCAGTAATCCAAGGAAAATAAACTACCTCATCACCTCCTGCTAATGAATGGGAACGAGCGGCCGTAAATCTCTGTCTCATTTGCACTGTTTTGCGAAGAAGTGGGGGCAGGATGAAAGGCTGAGGTTAATGAGGAAAAGCACACAGACATGAACAGGCGCACCCATGGGAGAGACGAATATACACAATAACATTAACAGCAGCCTGACGGAGAGGTGAGGGAGAGAGGAAGAAATAGAAACAGAGAGAAGGGAAGGGGGGGGGAATAAGAGGCAGAAGGGCAGACAATTTAAAAACAACAAAAGATTGAGTGAGATCTGGTGTGGGGGGAGAGAAGAGTGAAAGGTAGAGAAGCATCTGTTAGCTATCAGAGTTTTACTATCACTTCATCAGGCAAGCGGTACAAAAACACCCAAACCTTATGTGAACACACTTCTTTCTGTTGCACATACACATGCATCATCACATAATCACAAAGGTCTAAACAACAGTGCAGGAGTATAAAAGTTTTAGCAGGTGTTGCTTTGCACGGTATGTCCCTAATTGTAATTACACCTCCTGGAAATCTCTTTGCCCTGTTTTGATCTCCAGAGTTGAACTGCTTCTTTGAAAAACATTAGCATGGTCTTACTAAACTGAGATGGAAATGATAATTCATGCTTTTATCTCGTCCCGCCTTGGCTATTGCACCTCCCTTTTCACCTGCCTCAGTAAAGCATCCCTGGATCGTTTACAAGTGGTCCAAAATGCTGCTGCTGAGCTTTAGACTGGGTCCTCCGAAAGGTCTCACGTGACACCGATTTTTGATTTTGACTCCCCATCAAATTCAGAATTGAAGGTTCTTATGACCACTTAGTCTGCATGGTCAGACACCTGCCTGCATTGGAGATCTACTACAACGCTATATTACCAGCAGGTCTCTAAGGTCCTCTGATCAAGGTTGCTGGTTGTTCCTCGATCCAGGCTTAAAACTAAAGGGGGACTGTGCTTTTGAGGTTGTGGCTGTTTAGACTGTTTAGACTTGCCTTTGTGTAATTTGTATTTATTTCTGTTTTATGGTGTTCTGTTCTTCATAAGTCTGTATTTATCTCTGTTGCCTGATTTCTTTTGTGAAGAATTTTGAGACGTTCTGCTCTTGTACGCAAGGTCTGTGTGTGGATTTGCAAGCTTGTGTTTGCATGAAGACATCAATATGTTTCATTGAATCTTGTTTTGGTTTATTGTACTCCCCTTTCCTCTGCCGTGGTGTATGTTTGTCTGTCATGTGGTTTGAATAACCTCGCTTCCTGGTTCCTGGTATTGACTACAGCTACAATTGGGCAGAAAATATAAAAGGGGAGAGGGATCTGTACTCCAATGGTTGAATCTACTCTTTTTTTTTTCATCTCTGACAGTCATGGAAAGATGGCCCCCAACTTTGGAGAACCATTTCAGTGTGGTCAAAAATGTATCCCATCTTAAACACATCATTGATTTGTCATATTTCTTTCAGTTTGCTCTTTAAAATTTGGTAGAAAGTTCTTTACCACAAGTTATGTTTGGTTTTCCTTGATGTTAATAAACACCTTGTGTTTATGGTGCCGCAAACCACATGTAAAATTCCTTGGTCTACAACAATCAGATTAAATGTGGTTATAGTCTCGGTATATTATTGTATTAAATTACAGCGCTTCCCAGTTTTGATTTTACATTTCGCCACAAGAACGAACAAAACAAGGAGCCAAACACTGGACGTAGCGCACGAGTAAAACAAATCCAGAGTATCAGCAACAGAGTGATCAGCATTTACGCATATAACATGATCACAGCGTATCATTTGACTATCCTCACACGTGGCAACAGGGAATGCATACACAGACATATAGGCACACACGCTTAATCAATAATACATGGGAAACATTCATCACAAGCCTTAGTGTAAATGATAAATTTTTTTCGGATGATGGCTCTCAGTTCTTTTGGGGGAGTTTTGAGAAATTAGGAGTTCATGACCTCTAGTTCCTTGTTGTGATTGGTTGGGCTGTTGGGGATATGGAAGGTGAACAGGAATGTTTTAAGACTGGATGATATATGATCAGTGTCGGCATCGCGGGCGGGACCCTGGGGAGCCAGGCCCATCCAGCTGCAGACAGAGGTGGCCAGTGTGACCACAAGTGGTAATAACGGGATATGGAAAATGCTAAACACATCTAGTGGAGTCATAAGTCATTTACACAATAGCTAACATTGGCCACCAAGTCACCCTGCTCTGTGTTTCCATCAGTTAGTTTTGTAGTTAGGTCATTTTGAGACAAACTCAGTTGGTCAAAGTCTGCCTGCCATGCTGTTACTCTGTGTACAATGATGCAGCTGAAAAAAGTGCAGTGATTCGACTCGGGCTTCTCGACTGATCATTTGAATCATCGATGTGGAGGGGGCAGCCCGACACGATACCTGAACAAAATACTGTTCAATGAAAAATATCTTGGCCAAAAAAAAAAACGACAATTTTATCACAGTATGGCAATGCACTGCAATTTTAAAGACGTGATGACACTCGTTGAAATCTGGATGATTGTTTCTTGTACAGAATTAAGTGTGGTGGTTTTTGTTACAGTCAATACAGTTGTTAGTTGTTGTTGGCGTGTCAGTTGCAATGGATATTAGATGTTTGGATTGTGTTGGTCAACGTCCTGTTCGCTCTTGTCTTTAGTGTACAATTTCCATGTGCTAAGCACTCTTACATGAACCTGTTAACTGAAAATATTTATTTGTATTGCAATCACCCCTGTTCAGTTTGTTCCTGCGTCGACCCTGCATATAGTATATTCTAGAAAAAGTGTACTTGAAGAGAGAGAAAATGTATTGTTGTGCATATAATTTTTTTCATGAAGGTAGAATTTGAGTTGTGCAATAACACATACTGAATGTATTGACGCAAATGTGCTGTGACAAACGTTTTATTTTGTGACACATAATCATGCACATCTGTTACAGAGAAAGAGAAGCTATACGAGATAATGTATAGGTTTACTTTCTCTAAATACATCGTAAATCAGTTCTTATCCTTGGCATTTGAGGCAACAAACCAACTTTCCCATAGTATTGTTTTTTTCACTGAACCATGTTTGCTTTGAGACACTGTATGTCACCCATTTTAGAAAAAAGTAGACAAGGCCTCACCGACCTGTGGACAACTTTCAACCAGTTTCACCACAGTGTGATTGTCTGGTTATGTTTAGCATTAAGGCCAAAGCAATTTTCTCCAATCACACTGTTCTGTGTGGGTTGAGGCCAGCTCAATTATAGACATGAGACAGTCACACACGTGTGGAAGTATACATATACGCATACAGAGAAGACAGCCAGCAGAGCAAGGCGCAGTCATAGAAATAGCTATGAAAGGTTACCATATTTAAGTCAGGATGCTTTAAAGGATGAGATAATGCTTGAGGCTGATTGCTTACAAAAGAGATGATTGTGATGATTACATAAAGGCACGTATTGTCAGTCATCTAAAGTGAATTTCTAAGCTTTGATCAGGGCATTCAGTCCTTTTTAAAGGGAGACCATGTCACTTTTGAAAGAAGTAATAACACAATGGTCGTCTTACAAATGAAAAGCTGAATTTGTAAGCACTAAATGTTTTTGCAGCGACAGCCTTACTTGGTCTGGTATGACTGATAACTTGCGGCGGCTATTGACTAATGTTGGCCTTAGATGGATGTTGCTGTGTTACTGAATTTGCTTCAGTTCGCTGGCTCTTTCACAACGCTAGCAGCTGAAATATTTTCATCTAGCACCACCAGCAGGTCAAAACTCCAATTTGTCCAAAACTTTGGTTTAGGACCAAATACCAGCAAAACGGACATTCCCATCAGCCTCAGCTACACTTTGTGTTTAGTGTTAATTTGCAAATGTTAGCATGCTAACACACTAAACAAAGATAGTGAGCATGCTAAACATTTTACCTGTTTAACTGACCATGTAACGTGAAAACAAATACATTATTTACTTAAGAAATAAAGACTATGAGAGTACTGAGTGCATCTTCAACCACAGTAAATGTACTTGTACTGTATGTAGTATTTCACCACACTCCTCCATACAGCATATAATAACAATATAATATTCAAAAATATATATTTCAGCCTCTACAAAACATGTGGTGTTCTTTGTGTTTACTGTTGCATGACTCTGATGTTTATATTGATGTAATGAACGCATTCAAAAGAGACGTGCAAAGTTGAAAAAGGACTAAAAACTGAGAGTGTTTTCTATTCCCGAAGTAGCAAAGATCTGCTGAGTGTTTTGTGGTTATTTATTTCTGTATCAAAGCCATATAGGGAAACCCAGCTTAGTTAAGAATTCCTACATGATGTTGTTATAGTCTATAAAAGTCCAATCAGGGCTCAGTGCCAAAGGCAGGGACCAGAGAGCTCCAGTAAGACTTTAATTTGGGATTCCAGGTACAGTATAAAGCCTGGAGGGGTCTTGCAGACAATTTATTAGGAAACATGGAATACAATAGTTAAAACGTCGGAAAGCACCTGCAGGATTCTTGGGAAATGTAGGGCATTTTTAAAGCTTTCACAATGATGAAACTATTACTACACATTTTAATCTAAGTCCCATTTCACAATTGGATATACTTGGAAAGCCCTGATTTGAACATTTCTGACTTTTAACCATGCCTTAGGTAAAGGGGAAACTCCACCAATTTTACACATCAAGATCACTGTACCAGTCATGAGTACAACTCAGCATGTGACAACAGTTGTGTATTGTCTTCTGTGGCTCTAAAGCAGCTTTTTCAAGTATGATGTCACTAAGGTTATCTTGATTTGACATAAGAGACAACACATTTTGAAGTGGAAGACTGCATCATACACTGAGGATCTGGAATTTGAAAGATGCATCATCCAAGAAAACAATGTTCTTTCACTGCCGTCTTGGCTTGGTCCCTCATGAAAAAAGATATTTTAGTCTCAATGAGGCTTCTGCCTGGTTAAATAAAGGAAAGGAAGAAAGGGTCTTATTGTTTATTTTATTGCTTTTGTGTATTTTATGTATTTTATTTCTTAATATTTCGTCATTCACTGTGGTATTTTATTTCTCTTGCTGTGAAGCACTTTGTATTTTGTTTTGATAAGTGCTCTATAAATAAAGTTTTATTATTATTATTAAAACGACACTGTTGAGTTGCATTATGAGACGTGTAAGATCCAGTGCTTTGGAAGTTGACCCATATTAGGAATTTAAAGTCAGTATATCTGTCTCTTTAACTGTCTCCCTCTCGCCTTTAGTGAAGTTCACTTTATAAATAAATAATAAATATTATAAAGGAAGGTTTGTGGGTTTGAATAAAGTTTGGCTGCATGGCATGAGTTTGTACCATACTGTACTAATTGTGTCAGAGATGTAGTAGTAAACAATGGTGATTTAGTTAATAAACCAGAACAAATATAGCCCTGGCCCACTAAAGCATTGCAGGTTTGAATATCTTAAATACTGTCCAGCTTGTCTAAGACAGTAGAAGTAAATATGACTTTCTTAATCAGTGCAGTCTCTCTTTATCAGGCAAAAGCTCACTATGTTGTGAGGATTAAGTAGCTGTTTGATTTCCATGCATTTGTGCTAAATTCCTTAGTGCTCATAGTTCCTCTATGGGTATATGCTAGGGCTTTCGTCACACAAACAAACTACACATATTAAAAACACATTTTTGTCTGATAGGGTGAACTGGTTGTGAAACACGGACCTCGGATCTAGAGTGTGCTTGTCTGGTTCTTGTTAACCCGTGACCGCCACATCCCTCCATCAAACACGCTGCCTCCACTTCCTCGCTCTTTCACTCCCGCTCATATTCACTTTGCCATTTCACTTTGTTTTTCCTGTTTCCTCAGTTTCTCCATCCTGTTACTTATTATTCACTCAGTCTGTCATTCTCACTGTTACCACTGTTTACAAAGGTCTAAAGCAGTGGTGGAGGAAGTATTCAGATCCTTTACAGTACTTCAGTAATAGTACTAATACCACACTGTAAAAATAATCCGCTACAAGTAAAAGTCCTGCATACAAAACTATTTTGTATTGGACTGCAACTAATAATTATTTTAATTATAGATTAATCTGCTGATTATTTTCTCCAATAATCGATGGATTGTTTGGTTTGAAAAAATACTGAACATAGTGAGAAATGCTGTAATTTATAACAAACCATATTTTATAAGCTCTTTGTATGTTTTGTATGCAGAAATCTTAATTTGTAAAGTAACTAGTGACTAAAAGCTGTCAGATAAATGTAGTGAAGTAGAAAGTGGCATGAAGTACCTCAAATTTGTACTTAAGTACAATCCTTGAGTAAATATACTTAGTTACATGCCACCACTGGTCTCAGTCTACCTGACGTTCAGCCAGGGGCTGGTATAAACTCCATGAGTGAATGCCTCCAGACTAATGGAAGACATTATGGGTCCATTTGAAGCCTTAAATATATTCTATAGGGTGTGGCTGCAGAACAAAAAGCTTAAAATAAACTTGATGATTTTGAGATTAAAACAGAATGATCTCCATGGGGAGGCTGATTGGGCCGGTGATGTCACATATTGTCACCCAAACATTATTAGCTAGAGCTCCGCCCATCCAGGCATCTCTCCTGTTCGGATACATGTATCGACGCAAATGTTTGCAAGAAGAAAGTATTTCTTAAATGGAAGTTTCTAAAGAAAATATATTTCAGGCCGCAGTAAAAAAAGCCCTGTGATTGTTTTACTATTGCATTCATGTGTAATTAACATTTTACTGTTGTAGTTGGTCGAGGTCAAGCTGATCTGAACTATTTAATATGCTGTTGTTGTAGATTAATATATTTTATGTATAAAACAAGATGAAAGTTAATCATATGTTTTGTACGTAAAAAAACGTATAAAGTAGCAAGTGGTACAGTACTTGAGTAAATGTACTTAGTTACATTCCACAACCGGTACAGTAAGTGTCCTTTACAGTGCATTCCTTTTGTGTCTCAGATTGTACTGTGATAAAATATTCGAAACACAAGGTTCACTTTGTGGCTTTTATTCTGGGGCTTTTGACCGTATCCCAAAGCCTTCTTCAGCCAATGGACCTTGCTCAGATGTCAACACGTGTCATTAGATGTCATTTGCTGAAAAAGGCCATGGCATACGATCAAAATCTCTGAGAGAAAAGTAAGTGAACGAATCCCAAGGTCATGAATCTCAATTCTCCTCAAGGATGTGAAGGAGGACAGACAGATGTTGTAAATACCTGAATACATTTATAAATGAAGTCATAAAAAACAGATAACTAACTGATGTTTAGAAACAAATGAAGAGCAGTTTTAATACAAGAACAGAATATTCTCAGTATTCTGTAACACTGAACAAAGAGGGTGGCGATTTTGTCATTTTAATGAACAGCATGATCACCATAGGCTAACAAGTGCATACTTCTGAAGAGACATACAAGCATTTAGCTGCATGAAAGGGCTATTCCAGGGATTTAGTATTGCACTTCCATAAGGTTGGAGAACAAAATCAAAGCAGCAATCAATCTATCTGATATCCTGACTTTTAACTTGTAGTATGGGTCAAAATCAAAGAACACTAGATCCAAACACTCCAAAGAAATTATACAACTGTTTTCACAGGCTGAGTGGGACTCCATTATTATGTAGAGTAAACTCTTCGTGTGTTAAATCAGTGGAGTTTCCCCTTGAAAAGGAAGGTTGTGGCTGGGGAGAGAGAGACTTAAATTAGCATTCTTTGTGCATAAATCTCAAGGTTAACAGACAAAGACTGAGCACAACACAATAGGTATTTACAAAGAATGGGTAAACTAAAAATAAGCACAAAAATAAGATAAGAAATCAAACTTCTTCTCACGAAGAGAATGAGAGGAGTAATAATAAATGCACACAACATCTGACTATTTCATAACACCAAACTAAGAGGGAGATGAACGTTGTGGTTTTGTGCCCATTAAACTTCAATGAAGTGCTAAATCACTTTAAGCTAGCAATTTACTCACTGACAAGCAGTGGTGGAAGAAGTACTCAGAGCTTTTACTTACGTAAAAGTAGCAATACCACAGTGTACAAATACTTTGTTACAAGTAAAATTGTTCAAAACTTAAGTAAAAGTATTAGTAAAGGTACTGAAGAGGATGGCCCATTTCAGAATAATTTATATTATATTATTGGGATTATTATAGTTATAGATGCAATAATGTATTCATCACTTTAATGTTGCAGCTGGTAATGGTGGGGCTAATTTTAGTTAGTTTATATACTGCTGGGTAGTTTCCACCACGGCTGATGAGACATTTCCTGTGAGCGTTTAGCTGCATTTACCTCAGTGTTCAAGTGAGACATCAACCCTTCTGGTCGACCCTACAGCATGATTTATCTTGTTGGAGAATGAGAGTAAAGATAAAGGCAGGGGCAGAGTTGTGTAACTTGTGAGACATTGTTAGTAATTGAATCTTCTAGGTTTTTGCCTTTTTAAGAACTTGATGGTTGGTTGATAATGTTCACTAATTACAGCCAGTAGAGATTTAGTCTTTTAGGCGTTGGTTTTTGGTTAATTTGTCAAAGGGAGCAGAAAATGAGTTGTAAATAGATAAAAAAGGACAAGTGGTGATTGTGATTAATGGTCTGTGCCGTTATAGGTCCTCCTCGATCCTCTGTTTTAATCTTTACATTCTTTTCTCACTAACGTCTCTCGGCAGGGGGACCACACGTGGGCGACCATGTTGGGTCAGAGTGTGCGGTTACAGCCGGTGCCCATCCAGAGCCTGTCAGAGCTGGAGCGAGCCAGGTTACAGGAAGTCGCCTTGTACCACCTGGAAGAGAGGGACCTCGAATTCAAGATCAGCATCCCAAGAGGTACCAAAATGACTATTGGATACTGGTGACTTAGCATGTTTTAGCTCAATAAATACAAATTGTGTTTTCACTTCTTGAGTTCAGGCAGGGTTTTTTTTTTTTTTTTTAGGTGCTGGTAGGTGGATGTTTGCCTTTGAACAGAGCTAGCTGTTTCTATCTCTTTCCAGTCTTTATGCTAAGCTAAGGAGCTGTATATTTGTCATATGTCATATTTGGTGTACAGACATGGTGTCAGTCTTTTCATCAAACTCTCGGGAAGAAAGCAAATAAGCGTAGTTCCCGAAATGTCGAACTATTTCATCATGTTTCTATCTTGGGGTATTTGGGGTGCTTTAAAAAAAAAAGTGAGGCAAGCTTGGTGGATAAAAACCAACACACCTATGTGTTGCCTAAGAAGTGTGAAAAACTGCTTAAAAACTATAGTGAAATATCAGAAAAAGGTAAAGTGGAAAACACACTGCCACCCAGCGCCACGGCATATGACGCCTGTCGAGTGCCGCCCTTAGCACCAATAG
Organism: Siniperca chuatsi; assembly: GCF_020085105.1. NCBI lineage: Eukaryota > Metazoa > Chordata > Actinopteri > Centrarchiformes > Sinipercidae > Siniperca > Siniperca chuatsi. The sequence continues at coordinate 18,957,202 of NC_058063.1, forward strand.
GAAGTGCCGAGCTGCAGAGCGTCAACAACTGTCTCTGCTCATCCATTGAGCTACACCATAGACTGTATATGTATATATTATATAGGCTATGGTCAATGATCTACACACGACAGCGACAGCAAGAGGTGAGGACAGGAAGTCGAGCTGCTACAGGAGCCGGGATGTAGCAGGGAGCTAGTGGAGTTTGTTTATTTATTTAATTAATTTTTGCCTTGTAGATACAGGCACAAGTGAAATAGTTAAAACTGCAGTGAAAAGCAAGCAACAAACTCGTAAATAACGTCTGTAGTTGGGCCAACATTGTATTGAAGTACAAAACAGCATTTTCTCTGGGGGAAAAAAAAGCGTTTTAACGAGGGCGGCAACGCTGGAAATAGGACAGTGACGTGAAGAGTCGTGCCGTGGCGCTCGCTGGTGTGGGGGTTGTATGTAGGCAATAATAGGGTGGGCTGTTTTGACGAGCGCCGTTCGGCAGCTGTGTGTTTTGGCCTTAAGAAAGCCACTTCCTGCTCTGCTGCTGAACGCAAACAAATGCCATTTTAAAGATGCTTTTTCTGGTGAGTTTCAAAAAGGCTCCTTTTACAGCCAGAAAGGATGATCCAGATGATCTCCGACTGCTATGAACACAAAAATAATCCCACGGGGAACTAGAGCCTGTTATTTTTCTAGTTGAATATGATAGATGCTGAGTACTTTTCAGCTCCAGACACAATCACGAGCACTGTGGCTTGGCCCGATAATCAGATTGAATTCACTTCATTATTCAGTCTGACATTGTATTCATGTTAGTCGATTTCAGTTTGTGTCTGTAGCGCTTGCTATGAGCTGTTAACTTTAACATTTTTCATAACAATCAAACAAATATGCCAATTTAAGCATTGTCCACACACAACAGCCAGTATAGCTGTGTCACTCATCCACACTAGTCGCCATTTTTATGTTGTTTCTTTTCTTTCTCTAGCACTGGAATATGATATCCCCATTTCTAATCCTGCTTACAAAGTCCTGATTGATCAGTTATTTTTCCAACTGGGAAAGCAGCAGCCAATAAGTAAAACACCAGACCTGTTCGAATTGCTGAAAAACTCAATTCAGGCCTAATGTTTCAATCATTGCTTTCCTTTCTAATCAAGCTGAAGCCAAGACTTTAGTATCCTAGAAGGCAGTGAAAAGAGCCACACATTTAAAGACAGCCATACACAAGCACACTACTTTCAGATTTCCTTTACAATGAGCTCAAACTTCAGGATGAACGTGTCCAAATTTCCGTCATTAGTTGGATATAATCATGGCAGCACCTGGCATCGTACTGTGAGAAACTTGAATGCTGAATTTCTGCACGTCAAAAAGCAATGAGGGCAAACTGCCTGTGGATGTCTGCCATGTTCTGTGCAAAGCAGACTCTCCATTATCTTGCAAATCAAGTGTCGTGTCCAAATCAGTGATGTAATCTGTCTTTGTATCGTACGATGTGTTCACTTGGACAAGGTGGGCTTCTTTGCCTCTGCACATACAGGTATTGCTGCCTCCAAAGCAGTTTTGTTTAAAACATGTTTACTGATTACTTGTTAGTCATAGTCTGCAATGTGAAAATAGTTTCAAGACTAAACTCCCACTGACCTTCTAACTAGTTTTATTATATCTGCCTAGGGCATCATTTCCACTGGGGATGGGAGGGGGACATGTCTCCCTCCCTTTTCATTATCAAATGTTTGTCCCCTTCACGTTTTTATTGTTTCAGATTCATTTTCTCTCTAAAGTCTCTCGAGACAGTGTGCTCTTATTGTTGTTAGTTGATAAAAATGTTGATATGCTTGTCTTAGTCCCCTTCAGTTGTTACCATGCGCTCAAACCAATAAGCTTAACCAGCAACAGCAGCTAGTGATGTGGCCAGTGCTTTCCCTAACTTATTGGTGAAGGTCTTTGGGGCTGTATGAAGCCTAAAAGGAATACCTGCAGATAGAATTCAGAGCTAAAAAAAAAAAGGTACTGCCAACTAAGTTTTTTGGGTAAAATATAAATAAATTTTAAATATCTGTTTACAGTCAGTACTCCCCTAAAAAGACACAAGAATCTAATGTAATCTATACAGCTTTGTGAAACCAAACCTATGCAATGATCTGTGCCTGGTGAGGACCCACAATGTTGAAATTGGTCTTTTAAATCATTAATGTGTCTGACTAAATAAAGGCTTTTTACATACCTTTTTATTTATTTTTATACCTTGTATTTATTTATGTTTCAAAATGGCCGCCAAATAGGTGCAAAATATTCCTGAATGTTGCAGAAAACTGATTTTATGACTCTTGATGATCGCCAAGGTATGTATGTGTGTGTGTGTGTGTATATATATATATATACACACGTATACGGCTGGATAGCTCAATTGGTAAGTCTCAGGAAGTGTGGAAAAGGCTGGATAGCTCGATTTGATAGGCCACGGGACACTCACGGGGGAACAAGGGTTCGAATCCCCCTCGGGGCGCAATGAGCAATGACCCATCATCCAGTGTGGGTCCTTAGGCAAGACCCTTCACGCTGCTGCCTACCTCATGATGATGAGTGACGATGAAATGATTGACATGCCGGCTCAGACGTCGCCCGGCCAAACAAGGTCTGCGTCAGGTGTTGGGGAACCAGGGCATCGAGACGACAAATGGGCTACTGGAACAAGACGGAAATGGGCGAGATGCGATAACAAGGCTCTGTTGGAATGCTACTACTCCAGTAACCCTAGTCAGAGGGGTTACATGCACAGGATGTGGGGTGAATGGTTACTTCAAACCCACAATCGAGGCTTACGGCGCGCGAGCAACTAGTAGCTCAGTGTTCCAACATCCACAAGCGGCAACTGCTATCACAACTTGAGATTGACGAGGTACAACACAAATGCTACGGCAAGGGGGAGCCAGGACTACAGGTCAGAGGGGAGCATCCAGCAGCTCCCCAACCAGAGATTGGGTACGAAGCCCCAAGAGAAATCACGCTGAACGAGGCAGCGACTGACCTGAAAGATAAGATCATGGCGAGGATGAATACAAGGCAACCCCGATGCCAACTACAACGGCTAAGTGAAGTACCATCAGAAAGTCTCCTAGAAGGTGTGAATGCAGCATTGAGAGCGATCCCTACCACAACCATCACTGAAACCAATGAGCTGATATACGCTTCAGCAGCAGTGATCCTAGAGATGCTTGGCTACAAGAGCAGCCATGAGAGACAATACCCACCATGGAAACGAAGGTTGGAGGCAAAAATCAAGGAGGCCCGGAGAGAAGTGAGCCAACTGACAGAGTTGAGAAAGCAAGTACCCAAGAAGTACAACCAGATGCCCATACCTGAAGCAGTACTGGAAAAGTATATGGGAAAGGGAGGCATCACACAACAGCGATGCACAGTGGCTGGCAGCCCTGAGAAAGGACCACAGCAACCTCCCTGAACAGAATCTAGTCACCATCACAGCGGCAGACATCCAAGAAAGAGTCTCAGGTATGAAGAACTGGACAGCACCGGGCCCTGACAGGATCCACACCTACTGGCTAAAGAAGCTCACTGCACTCCATGAGCGCCTAGCAGCACAAATGAACCAGCTGCTAAGAGATGGGACGCACCCTGAATGGCTTACCGAAGGGCGCACAATCCTGATCCTGAAGGATCCCGCAAAGGGTACAGTCCCATCCAACTATCGGCCAATAACCTGTCTCTCCACAACATGGAAGCTCATGTCAGGCATCATCGCGGCTAAGATAAGTGGACACATGGATCAATACATGAGCAAAGCACAGAAGGGCATTGGCAGAGGAACCAGAGGAGCCAAACACCAACTCCTGGTTGACAGAACAGTCACCCAAGACTGCAGAGCCCGACACACCAACCTGTGCACTGCCTGGATTGATTACAAGAAAGCATATGACTCAATGCCGCACACATGGATCACTGAATGCTTAGAGATGTACAACATCAACAGGACTCTAAGGGACTTCATTGCGAACTCGATGAGGCTGTGGAAAACCACCCTTGAGGCCAATGGTAAGCCACTTGCACAAGTATCCATCAAATGTGGCATATACCAAGGAGATGCTCTGTCCCCACTGCTGTTCTGCATAGGTCTGAACCCCCTCAGCCAAATAATCAACAAGACTGGCTCTGGATACCGACTCAGGAACGGGGCCACCATCAGTCACCTCCTCTACATGGATGACATCAAGCTATACGCTAAGAGCGAGCGGGACATCGACTCACTGATCCACACCACCAGGATCTACAGCTCTGACATTGGGATGTCATTCGGGCTTGAGAAGTGCAGTCGAATGGTGACAAAGAGAGGGAAGGTAGTCCACACAGAAGGGGTCTCACTCCCAGAAGGAACAATAGCAGACATTGAGGATGGTTACAAGTACCTTGGAATACCACAGGCAAATGGCAACCTCGAAGAGGCAACAAGGAAGACGGCAACGGCCAAATACCTTCAACGAGTAAGGCAAGTCCTAAGAAGTCAGCTCAATGGCAAGAACAAAGCCCAGGCAATAAACAGCTACGCCCTGCCAGTGATCAGATACCCTGCAGGAATAATAAGGTGGCCAAAGGAGGAGATACAGACCACAGACGTTAAGACGCAGCTCCTCACCATGCATGGAGGGTTCCATCCCAAATCCAGCACCCTGAGACTGTACGCTAGCCGTAAGGAAGGCGGCCGTGGACTAGTGAGTGTGAGAGCCACTATCCAGGATGAAACATCCAAGATCCACAAGTACATCCAAGATAAGGCCCCAACAGATGACGTGCTCAGGGAATGTCTCAGGCAATGGGGAACAGAGGAAGACGTGCTGGAGGAAGGACCATCATGGGAGGACAAACCCCTACATGGGATGTACCACCGAACATAACTGAAGTGGCTGATATCAAGAAGTCCTACCAATGGCTAGAGCGGGCTGGATTGAAGGACAGCACAGAGGCACTCATCATGGCTGCACAGGAGCAGGCCCTGAGCACCAGAGCAATAGAGGCCCAGATCTACCGCACCAGACAAGATCCAAGGTGTAGGCTGTGCAAAGAGGCCCCTGAGACAATCCAGCACATAACTGCAGGGTGTAAGATGCTGGCAGGAAAAGCATACATGGAGCGCCATAACCAAGTAGCTGGCATAGTGTACAGGAACATCTGCACTGAGTATGGACTGGAAACCCCGAGGTCAAAGTGGGAAACACCTCCAAAGGTGGTAGAGAATGACCGAGCCAAGATCCTGTGGGACTTCCAGATCCAGACTGACAGAATGGTAATGGCGAACCAGCCTGACATCGTGGTGGTTGACAAACAACTGAGGAAAGCCGTTGTGGTTGATGTGGCGATACCAAGCGATGGCAACATCAGGAAAAAGGAACATGAGAAACTAGAGAAGTACCAAGGGCTAAGAGAAGAGCTGGAGAAGGCCTGGAAGGTGAAGGCAACAGTGGTGCCCGTGGTCATCGGAGCACTCGGGGCAGTGACCCCCAAACTGGAGGAGTGGCTACAGCAGATCCCTGGAAGAACACCAGACATCTCGGTCCAGAAGAGCGCAGTACTGGGAACAGCAAAGATACTGCGCAGAACCCTCAAGCTCCCAGGCCTCTGGTAGAGGACCCGAGCTCGAAGGACGAGACCACCCGCGGGGGGTGAAGGACAAAGTTTTTTTTTTATATTATTATTATTATTTTTTTTTTTAAACATATGTATATAAAGTTGTATAATATAGAGAACAGTGGCCGGGTTACGGTATGATACAAGAACTGATGAGGCAGGTTGCTGGAGGCAAAGTTTGACCAAAAGTAATGCAATCAAAAATACACCATGTAGTGCAACTTGGACACATCGTCAGTGACTAACCCGGGGTTGAGTCCGCCAGGCCCAAGCTGAACAGGTTGGAAGGGCTCGGGAGGATATCATACACTGACTGGACCAAGATCTTGAATCGGTGTGGTTCTGCCTTCCAGAGTACTGCCCAGGTGATCTTTCGGCCGTATGTATGCTCCCACTTGGTCCAGGCCCCCCCGGCTTGTACATAGCCACCATTCTGCTGTAGCGAGCTTCCTCCACCTCTGCATGTACATCCTACTGGATTAGCTTTCGCCTCTCTTTACCTGAGGCTTTGCTGTAGCAAGGTCTTAGATTGCTTCCAAGTCCAGCCCAACCAGTTGTCACAGTGCTGCCCATCAGGATGTTGTGCTGCAACCTTGCCAGCATGCTGAACTGCCTCCTGTGTGCACCACTTCAAGAACAGGCAGGGGTCTACCACACCAGACAGGACCCCAGGCGCAGACTGTGCAAAGATGCTCCTGAGACAGTTCAGCACATAACAGCAGGGTGTAAGATGCAGGCAGGAACAGCGTACATGGAACGCCATGACCCAGTGGCTGGCACAGTGTACAGGAACATCTGCCATGAGTATGGGCTGGAAGTCCCATGGTCAAAATGGAAGACACCTCCTAAGGTGACAATCAATGACCAAGCTAAGATCCTGTGGGACTTCCGGACCCAGACTGACAAACTGGCGAAGGCTAACCAACCAGACATCGTGTTGATCGACAAACAGCAGAAGAAGGCGGTGGTGATAGATGTAGCAAGCCCAAGTGACACAGGAAGCTCGAAAAATACCAAGGGCTGAAAGAGGAGCTAGAAAAGATGTGGAGAGTAAAAGCAACAGTGGTGTCAGTGGTAATCGGAGCACTGGGGGCTGTGACCCCCAAATTGGGCAAGTGGCTCCAGCAGATTCCAGGTACAACATCTGAAGTCTCTGATACTGTGCAGAACCCTCAAACTCCCAGGCCTCTGGTAGAGGACCCAGGCTTGAGGATACCACCCCACCAGGTGAGAGGGGGATTACATTTTTTACACACACACACATATATATATATACCTCCTTGCTACAGGACCTACAAGACAGTGTGGCTTAAAGATTTTGGTTAATGACTAAGCTTGTTTTACAGGCTTCCATACAAAAAATGATCTTTCGCTCCGTAAGTAAGGAAGTCAAGCCTCTATGAAGTCTGTTGTCCTGCCTTAACAGCATCAGAAACATTCATCTGTGATAACAGCGGGAAATACCTCAACACTTTTCCTCTGTTGATGTTTACTTGCACAACCCTTCCTTGTCTTGCCATTGGACTACTCCCTGCTTTGAAATATATTGTTTATGTGCAATCGTCTTATCCATGTGAACTCTAAAGTACTAAATCCAGCCAATAAAGTGGGACAGTTTCCCCAACAAACCGTACATTTTTCAAACACCTCACAGCCTGCAGACTGGGAGGTTTTCTCTCGTGTTTATTGAGGCTGGAGGGATCCCTGAGGTCAGGAGGATCAGAGTATGGGGCTGATGCTAAGAAACAAACACAGCTGATTGTAGAAAGTGTGTGTGTGTGTGTGTGTGTGTGTGTGAGAGAGAGATGTGTCTGTAGCCTTTCTCCTATGAGACCAATTGGTATGTAAGCTGGTTTTCTCAGACTCAACTGCTCTCTCCCATACAGTTGTTCTCTCTCAGGGTTATTAACCCCTGACCTGCTCAACTTTGACCACGCTGCTGATTCAGTCCCAGTTTTCCAATAATCACTGAAGCTCAATTATACTGTAGCTCATCTGAGGTCTGGATTTTGATTCCAATTAAGATTAAAAAAACAAAACAAAATCTACATACTTTATTCAGTTTTTGTAACTTTTCTCAAACACCAACAAAGGTGCCCTGTGGAGTTTTCTTGTCTACAGTCAGTGTTTCCCATCAAAATGCATTGTGTCAATCCTTGAGACCTCACAAGTGTGTTGAATGCATTTCCTTCCTCTGTTAAACATTTGCAAAGCTGATTTTTATTTATTTATTTTTTTCACACATTTTTAACCACATTTTGGGGACTCACATCCTTTTTAGAGTCAAAAAGCAGCTGCTCACAATGTGAAATGTTTAATTTTAGGGTTAAACCTTGTTTTAAGATTAGGATCTCAAGGGAATAAATGTAAATAAATTAATCCCCCTTTAAGTGATGGAAACGAGTTTGTGTGTTTCTCCCATATGATTCAGAACAACATGTATCCTGTGAGACTCATCTCTGCCCCCCTCACTATTTTCTCTTGCTTTCTTGTTCTTCATTTCTTATCTTTTAGGGGATAAATGTATTCTCCTTTTCCATTAGGGTCAATTACACAGTGAGATTCATGGGAAAACACGAGTTAATCACTTACCATTCACGGCTTTGTGACTCTACCTGTTCAGATGTTTTCAGGAGCTTGGCTTTCCATGAATTTCCATGCTCGGGGACAGCAGTCAGTCATGATATCTTTATTGTAGATTTCTGTATCATATGTACTTTTTGTTCTGAACAATGTGCTAGGAAAACCAGGTATTAAAATTCCAAGCAAAGTTGAAATTCAGGGAAATAGCGCACATATTCCAGAGGTAACAATCTGGGATGCACAGAGTGCCATGTGTTCCCTAACAGGGAAAAGACCCGACCTTGAATTATTTGTAAACCCCAGCTTTACTTACCAAAACAATGCCTTCAACCCACGTAAACCCGGTCAAAGAGGGAGGATGTGGAGCTTGTAAAACACAACAAAACCCTTTCATTCATTCCCTGTTTCCATTGGAGGTGAAGTTGTTTGTTTGTTTGTTTGTTTGGGAAGATTTGGGGTACTTAATTTATTAATTAATAACAGCAAACACTGTTGTTTTTCCAAACAAAAGAGATAAGTAATACTAAAAATCCTTAAAGTACTAATAGTCCAGTTAGTTATGAAACGATGCAGTCCCGTACAGCACAAAACCATCACAAAGGCTCCATAAAATGCAAAATCAAACTATACACTCACAACAGTAATACATTGTTTTTCTATGGTAGATTGCACATACATTAATCTACCTTACTGTATATACTATGAAAACATTTATTCCACTGTAAGTACACACAAGTAGTTCAGCGGTTAACAAAGGTTGCCCACTACCAGAAACCGGCAATGGCACCAGTGAATACAAATGGCAGTATTCAAAACTTCAAAACAAAGTCCAGAGGAATGAGACAGTGACTAGCTAGCTAGTAGCTAGGACTTGCTCAACTCTCCGCTGACAAACAAGCTTTTACTAACCAATTAATAATGCTATATTATTATTAATTATTACACTATAATATACTATACACTATACGCTACTCCAGGGCCGTTCAATTACAAATTCAATTGGGCCAGATTTTAAAACCAGGAAATTTAGCCAGACATTTTCAGCAGCCTGTTTAAAACCTTTTTTTTGTTTTTGTTTTTGGTAATGACAAATTTTTAACAAATGCAAATGAATGTAATAAAAAATAGCAGGCATTTGGAGATGGCGGTTATAAACAAATACTTGCCAGTCCAGGCACGGTTAAACTGACGGGTTTCATTGTCAAACTCACGCTTCAGGGTTGACAGAGACATCTTTTCAGTAGAGCACGTCCCTACTTGTGACCGTCAATAGCCAGATGTTTTGAAAAGCTACTAAGCGTGGTCAGAACTCACATGAGAAAACGTTGATTTGTGAAAGATATGATTGGCCGTGTCGCTACATCCGTAAACATCCTGCCCGATTGGTACTGAGCAACTCTCAACAGAGATGAGAAGGAAGCGAGGTGGCTCACTCGATAGCTACTTCCATACACTATACATGTAGTTTACTTATTTTGTCATACATCAGATTTATGTATGCTGGGCCACTCGGAGGTTGCTTCTGAGCCGGATAAGTATAATTACTTAATCATATTATATACTGTTCTGGTGTATACGCTGTCATAGTAGATATATTACTCTTCCGTACTATACTTTGCTGCTGCTCGTTATACCACTACGTCACTTCAGTACTGCACTATTAGTTAAAGTACAACACTGGTCGTGGGTACTGTATGTGTACTGCTTGCCTTGTAATTTTGAGTTGAATTGCTATTGTATAGGTTCTATTTTTATTTCTATTTTATTTTATATACTTATTTAATTTGTAATTTTCTCTATCTGTACTTATTTCTGTCCTTAATTTCCCCTCTGGGGATCAATAAAGTTATCTTATCTTCAGAGGTCCACTAGGGATATGCTAAAGTGTTAACATGAGCACTGGAGACTAATATACAATATATATTTTATACCCTTGATGGATACATTTGCCAATGAACCAACATCCCAAAAACAGCATTCCTTTAACTTTTATACATCAGATCTCAGACTGTCTGTCGCTGCTCCATAGAAGATGAAACTGGAACAATACAAGTAAAGGTGACTTACACCTACAGCACCCCAGAGACAGTTACATTGTAACATTAGACATGAATGCAGGAACAGTCTGAATCTACTGTCTGGCTCACAGACAAAGCACTCTGTGAGTAAGTGTGGGAATCTTTGTCCTCAGTTTCTCCCCTGGGGTGAAATCTCTCCAGTCCACCCGGTCCGTCACGGTCTCAGCATCACCTCCCGCCGCGCTCCCTCCCTGTTTGTCTTTCGGGTTTCTGTTACTTTTTCTCCACTGGGTTTCCATCTGTCTCTCCATACGGCTCTTCACTCCTCCCATTTCATCTTTCTTTACCATCTTTCCTCCTCTTTATCTCTTACTTTCTCCTCTTTTTGTCTATTTGCCTCTTACTGCTCCAACTGAAAAAGGAATCCATGCCATAAAACCTCTCCAGTTCCGTTGTACAAGCACTCCACTTGCCATGTAAAGACTAGGTCAGTCTTTACATTTATGTACATGCATGTGCTGGCATTTGAGTGTGTGTGTTCATGCACCTACATGTGTTTGTTAGTTAATTTCGTTCGTAACATCCAGTGAATTCTTGTTGAAACGTGTCAGTAGTTTTCAGACAGATTTGCTCTTATTTGGTGCGGTCTGGAGTTCATTCTCATGCCCCATTCTCAGAATCGCTGGTCTGCAGGGACTCCAAACTACTTCACTGTCTCCTTCCTCCTTTCCACTTCTTCCTCTCCCTCTCACGTTTTTTCTGCTCTAATTTTTCCTGGTCTCCACCTTTTTTTTTTTTTTTTAAATTCTTATTTCTTATCTCTTATAACCAGGAAAGCCTCTTTTTCCAGAGTGTCCTGGCTACAGCCAGTCGATTAGATGAAAGTGTTTTGAAAATCAAGTAAAATGCTAAATTTTCTTTGGTTCTAGCTTCTCAAATATCTGGATTTGCTGCTTTTCTCTATTTTATATCATTTTAAATTGAATATTGGAATTTGGACTGTTGATTGGATAAAACAAGCAATTTGAATACGTCTCTATGGGCTTGGAGAAATAGTGACGGACAAAATATAATTGGCTTGGATTAAGTGATAATAAAACCAATCATTAGTTGTAGCCCTAGTCCTGTGTCTGAAATACCCTGTAACATCAGCAGCCAGAGGAGAATGTACAGTTTTTGCAGCAATGATTTTATTTCAAATTTTTCCTCTTGCAACAACTTTCTCTCTTTTAAAAACATACTTTTTCAGGTCTTTTCCCTTTCTTACTCCTGGTCTCTCTCCTTTTTTCTTTTAAATCCAAACAATATGTTCAGTCTCACTCAGTTCATCCGTCTTCTGATCCCCCAAAGGTTTCACAGAGAAGCTACATTTACTGCTTGAGGAATTCAGTTATACATCTGTGTTTAAACAGTAGAAAGTTGAGAGTAGAAAAGCTAATTGTGAAACATCTTAAAGTTTTGGATTCAGGTGACTGATCTGCAATTTTGTATAGTTTGTAATCATCCAGAAATTGATTGAAATGATGCATTTTACAAAAACTTTCTGCCAACAACAAATAATGATGCAAAACTGCAGGAAAATCTCAAAGTCTATTATACTTGGAAGCCTGTGCTGTTCTCCCTCTCTGTATTTGTCTTGGTCTGTCATCTTAGCTCTCTGTGAATGTGCATTATGTAATCATACAAATGTGCGCACACACACACTCGCACAGACATCCTAAGAGATTAGCCTTAGCTGGAGGTGGCGTGTGTGGGTTGGGAGGGGCCGTGCGCTTTGGAAATAAACTTTAATTTCCTGCAGTCATGGGAATTTGACCCTTTCATCTCGACATGCAAAACACACACAGAAGTACATACACACACTTTCGCATGGACACAAATAGTCTCTCTCTCTCTCTCTCTCTTTCCTTCCCCTACTGTTTTAATTTTTTGCTGGCTTTTCCTTGTGTTTAAGGGGGAAAAAGCAAAGAATTTCCATCCCAAGTCCCAAATAATCTGGACGGGACAATTTGCGATGCAGGGAACTCTGATCGTTCTTTAACAGGGAAATGACCCAACCTTGAATTAGTGATTTCTAAACACCAGCTTTAGTAACCCAAACAATGGCCTCTTCCACTTAAACCCAGTCAGAGGGGCAGGATGCAGAGCTCGTAAAACAGAGGACAAAACGCACACTATCAAAACAGACAGCGAACTGCTTTTTTTCTTTCAATGTTTGGCTAGTAATCCACAGGTATTTGGAAAGAACACCAAACAAAAAGGATGCTAGAATGCACAAAATGTCAATAATGGTTTTCTAATAGTCCAGATGAAATTAAATTGCATTTTTTGTTGCAGCAGCAGCATAGCATACAGATCTGTTTTTTAAATTACATGTCCAAAAAGATTGAAGTTTATATTTTCTATCTTTTGGTTTCATGACGGCGTCTCGTGCATACAGTATACCACTGAGAACGCTGTTGTTTTTAGGTCTACGTCAACGGAGATGTTCTTAGTAAATTCTTTGCATGTAACCAATCAAATCATTCGACTTTAAACTTCATTGCATAACGCAATAAGTCAGTTATCACTGGCTGACAGTGACACCGACTAACAGCCACAACTACATACTTTGAACTGCAACCAACATTACCTTTCTAGCTAACATCTCTTTCTCCACCTACAAGCACGGACACTGGGACTGTCGCTTTTTCAGGAAACCAGGGTCAAACAAAGGAGAACTAACGCATCATTCGTTCAGATATATTCAGACACAACCTGTGAAAAAAAATCTACATTGGATAGCTGTTGTTCCATTCATTAACCACTGCTTCACTTCAGTGACAAGCTAACATTAGTGTAAAGCAGTTTTCATCTGTGGTGTCTAATCCAAAAATGCTTCTTCACATTACTTCTCAGATGGCTTGGTGTCATGATTATCCGCTCAGCACAACTTGCTGTATTTCCCTAATGAAGATAACAATAGTTTAGTTTTAGTTAGTTTAGTTTCGAGATCACCAACAGAGCAACCACATCTCATGGTCTGCCCAAGCAGATGGAGTTTGCTCACTTGGCATGCGGATAACTCCAAGTTGTCCATACTTGGGTCAGGTGATGACAATTGTTATCTTCCTGGCAACTGAGCCAGCTCCACTCGCTGAGAAAAACTGTGAGATGCGATTGAAAGCTCCGGAAAAGCTAGTGAGTGGCCATTGAGATTGAACTCTTCTTTCTTTCAGTACTAAAAAAAAAAAGAACAATACATTTGAAAATAATTTGACATTTTTGACTGCAAAAAGGGGATGATGTGTGATTTCAGTTGGACTTTAAGGGGGGTTTTCCTTTTTAGTATCATGCCCTTAAATACAGTTTTCCACTTTTCATTTATCTGTCATGCTAGATTTTTCTCACACACATACATGCACTTATAAAACACACACTCACCTCATATCCCTTTGCCTTTCATGTCTGGGGCTGTGCAGCCATTAAGGAAAGGGCTATTCAAACAAACAACAAGGTCTCGTCTTTTGAAATGGTCCACTCTTTTCTTAGAGCTGAGGAAGAGGTACAAGCTGTCCGGAGGAAAAGATAAGTGAAAGAGAGAGGAAAGGGGAAAAAGGTCGTAATGAGGGCAGTTTGAATTGGCTGTGTGTGTGTGTGTGTGTGTGTGTGTGTGTGTGTGTGTGTTTGAGAGGAAAAAGTGATGATTGAGTTTATTATGTTTATTCAGGGCTGATAAAAGAACACGCGAGACAAATGTGTGTAGTGATCCTTCATTAGTGTTAACTGGGGAATTTTAACAAGCAATATACATGAAAATACACACGTACACGCACTTGCATAACTGAACAAATGAAAGACATCCCTGATCAAACCGTCTTCATCGTTCACACTAAAGCGCGCACATACTTGAGCACTACTAACAATTTTGTTTGTGGTTTTGTTTTCTTTTTTTTCTCACAGAAATACGCAAACGGAGAAAATCTCTGCGCAGGAAGTTTGACTCCTTTTCAAAGGAAAAGAAAGAGCGAGGTAAGTTCATCACACAAACACAGTCATGTGTGGTTAAACATGAAACCATCTCTGGCCACAGTTTATCTCCTTTGATAAGCTGTGTTTCCATGAAGTCTGTGAATGACCCGGCACCCACAGACTCTGTAGTGTTTGATACAGGAAATATTATCATCAAACACAATGTCCCCTTCTGTCCATTAAAACAGCATCACCACCACTGACGTCCAGTGGCTTTTACCACTAATGGTCTTACATACTTGACATACTGTGTTTATAAAGCACAAGTGGCTCAGGGCTGCAGACTCACTCGTGGAGTGTTCAGTGAGTCAAGCCTGTGTTTCATTGTCTCTGCTTCTTTCTTGCGTCGTTATAACATAAACTGAATAATGAATAAAATGAACACAAACACCCTCGACAAGCTCTTTGAACATTGTCGTGCTGTGTCACCCTACGAACGCAAAAACAACTCCGTCAGTAGAGGGTGTTTACGTGCACACCAAGCTGGATACTTCCAGTTCTCTGGGTAATATTTTGTTCTTAACATTTACACTGTTCAAAGTGATATCATTTTTGTGGTTGCTCATAGTTTTTATCTCTTGACAGGACAAACTCTTTACTACAGTTTGATCTCATTTGCAAAACTAAAAAGATGGCATCTTAAAGGTGATAATCTCTTATATGCTATAATTCTCAGTTCTACTCTCAGCAAGGTTGGATTAAGGACAAAACTCCCTTATCCCGAGGCCTTCAGGGACCCTGAAGGCCTCGGGGTCACTGTGTGTCACTTGGATTGTGGTAATCTGATCAATTTCAAATTGGTTTTGGAACCAAAGCACAAGATCAACTGGAATTATAAAAGCTTTAAGGAGTGTTCTGTGTTAATACTGAGGTCCTGTCTTGTAGCAGGCCCCCCGTGTCATAATGTATCACTACATGTAACAGCGTGATATCTGATCTTTACTGTATGTAAATCTTGGACAAAGCGGAGGTGGAAAAATGAAGAGAGGCAACCTCATTCTTTATATTCAGCAGTGAAGCCATAATCTACAAACTTCATGTCTTCTCTTGCTCTAATTTCCTTTAGATGCTGTCACCGACCCATGAAGTTAAAATGAGTTCAGTCTCAGCCTCTGACCAAGCTGAACCACAATGTGGTGTCATAGTGTCATAATGTAGTTTTAACACCTTCATTATTTCAGTTTATATTGTGCTGACATGGAACATTTTACTCAAGTTACAACAAACAAGTTAATCAGGCCTTGTTTTTTTGTAGATGTGAAGTAAAATCAACAGCTGTCCTTAGGTCAAGTTTTGTCCTGACTAAAACTAAAACTGTATTTCTACTTCTTTGTTTTGGAAGACTTTATACTCTAATCCCACGCCAAACTGAAAAGTAATCTTGTACTTTGTACAATCCTAAATTTTACTTTCGATAAATTTACACAAGTTATGCAGCTCTGCGTCACGTGTTGCTGATGATGACGCAGCATTCACACTCGTGTCTTTGAGCTGTATGGTTATTAATTGGAGTCGCTCATGTTGTGTGTTCATATCCAGAACATAGGGCGCTGTATTTCCGGCAGTATCACTACATGTAACAGCATGATATCTGCTCTTTACTGTATGTAAATCTTGGACAAAGCGGAGGTGGAAAAATGAAGAGAGGCAACCTCATTCTTTATATTCAGCAGTGAAGCCATAATCTACAAACTTCATGTCTTCTCTTGCTCTAATTTCCATGCTGTCACCGACCCATGAAGTTAAAATGAGTTCAGTCTCAGCCTCTGACCCGCTGAACCACAATGTGCCCACCCCTCTCTTGTTCTGAATGGGAATAAAATGATCTGGGAGTGTCGTACTTTGATCACTGTGCATCGAATACTGGTTTTCATTTCCTGTTTTGATACACACACAAACAGCCGAGCTAGTTTACACAGAAACTAGTGCCAGCTGCTTGTAAAGTTGTCCATGTTAAGCACCAAAATAAGATGTGATTACTCGATTTTGGTCTCCAGTAAACAGGGCCATAGCATTGCTGATAGTTGCAACATGTAAACACAGGCCTCCAGTTCCTTGAACTGTTTTCATTTCCCTCTCTAGTTTGCCCTCTCTTCACATTTCATCTCTCTCCTCTGCTTTCTTTACCTCCCTCTTCTTCTTAATCTCTCTCTCTCTCTCGCTGTAAGCCATGTAGCCGATCATCTGCCAGTGTGACCCCAACCTCTCATAAAGAGATGTTCTCTGTTCTCAGGTGATTATCACAGCAGTGCGAGATACAAGCCAAAACACACAACACACACATTCCCAGGCTGTCTGCGCAGGTCTTTAAATCCTGCCTCCAGCCTCTTACACACAGGGACTTAGCTGAAGCTAACCCTGCTAATCAAAACATAGAACATTGGGACCTGGCAGGGCTACTGCTGGCTCTGCTCCCCCTACTACTGAAGGCATGACTGTGTGGCTTGGATGTAACAGGATTACAAAGTGGTAACGATACATTTGGTGGTTATCTGTTTGGAGTCACAGTAAGAGAAATACTAATAAGACAGTTTTTATGTAATTTGTAGGGTTTTTTTGTAATTTGTTAGGAATGATGGGAAAAGCCACATTGCTTGATTTTAAGTTTTTCCGCTTTTCCTTGCTTTGATGCAGCCTGCAGGTTTAGCCACGCAAATACTTCTCTGGTACAGCAAATCCTAGCGGAGGAAGTCTGTTTCAGAAACAGCCCCCGCCTTTGTGATGTCGGAAAAGGGGTTTCAGATGCTGTTAGATCATCCAACTCTTTCCCAGTTGCTACACCTCCAATCTTTGTGTATTTCTCTGTGAAAAAGCAGGATTGAGGAAAGATGGAGCAGACATTGTTTTTAGGAAAAGATTAAATAGAAGTTACTAAGCATTCTACAGTTTGCGTTTGTGCTGTTTCTCTGGGGTTTACACAGAGGGGACATCCTGTGTTTAAAGACAGGTTTTTAAATTCATTAAGCTCAATGCCCCGGAGGACCAGTATTGTCACCCAGATGCTGGTGTGGTGAAGTAGTGAGTACTCAACAGCATCTAAATATATCTCCTTCAGCCTTCCAGTAACAGACAATGACCTGAGGAACAGAAATAGTAAAGAAGGAAAGCAGTGAAATGCCTGAACAATAAGGCTTTAACCAGTCAGGCACACACAGCTGTCTTCCTGTCTGAGTTTTAGTGTTTGTTTTACTCAGGACATGCCCCGAGTGTAATGCTAACTGTAGTGTAATGCACTAATCACGCCTACTAGGGCTTCATTTAGTCAGTTTCAAGCTTCCTTAAACCCAACTCTAGCAAATGTTTGACTTGAAACCAAAAAAAGCCTCTAAAGATTTTTAAATTTGATATACTCATTTAACTGTCTAAATATTTTTAAAGTAAATGTTATCTCCTTACATGAATGTCTAAATACAGTTTCAAAGATTTATTGATTTTGCCAGAAATATAGTTCTAGTGGAGAAATGCTAAATCCCTTTATTTATAATTGCATTTCGTGAAGATTTTACACAACAAAAATAAAATTCATAAAATAGAATGAATCAAAATAATAATATAAACAACTACTAAGTGTAATGTTTGTGTAATTGTAGAATGTAAACTCCTTTTCAGGTTGATTTTAAAAAAACAAACCAAAAAAACATATCCCAGAAACCTGCAGAGACTTTATTCACTTTTTTATAACTCTGTAGCAGTAAAGGTTCGGACCTCTCTGTTGTCCAAATGTCCCGTTAGCTTGGCTGCCTGACTCTTAAGAAGTGTTGTCTTCCAAGCTGCCACAGCCAACTGTTAAATCCTCAACTATTTACTTTAAACAAGCAAACACCTCCAGTGCAAGCAGCTAACACTGTCGTAGCTGGCATTCAGCCAAATGTCAGGAGGCAGCGGCATGGAGTGGTCAGCTTGGCTGTTCCAGCCAACAGACGTCAGGACTGAGGAATAAGCATGGGCTTACTGTTCAAACGGGCCATTAAGTGTGGCGTGTAAGACATATTAACAGATGGATGGAGCCCGTTCTTGTTGGCAGGGCCCATTGTGTTAGTATGAAATGTACCGGGTTACTCAGGGTGGTGTGTAAGAAACAAATCTTTCAGCCTGTTCCAAGACAAAGCGTCCATCCTGCTGAAGTGTCCTTAAGCTAGAATTCTTCCTTAATAAGCGGCAAGCAAGAAGATTATTGTTATTAAATATATGCACTCAAAATGGGGTGTGAAATTGTGAAACAGCCATTGGTGTTGATAAGGGTTAGATGTGGTTATTACTGCTAAGAGCCCTAAAAGCAAACATTTTATCATGTTATAGTACATACTGAAACAATTACAACAAAAACGAATTCTTCTCCTAATAGTTGACAACAAATATCTAGACTGGCATCACAAAGAAATGCCAAATGTGGTCATTAGGGACTAAAATGAGTTCCTCAGCCATTGATCCTGGTGCCAACAGCACTGTTGTTTTTAAAGCCATTATCTGACCAATTTACCTAATGTTCTTAGTTCTTCTGATGCGATGAAAACACAAACAAGAATGTTCAAATGGGTCTTAGTGCTAAAGTTTAGTTCCTGGGGCTGCTCACCTGTAACTATTTGGTCTAAAAGAGACATAACATAGTAAAAATGGTGATTTAATGGTATCCTGAGTGTTTGATCAGCTTTCAGAGCAAATCCTTATTGTGTTTGCTAGCAACTGAGAGTTGTTAAAAAGTAAGTTTTGACCTTTAGCATGTTTATAAGCCATTATGTCTTATGATATCTGTTTAGCAGCCAAGTTCAAGTGAATTGTGAGCTGTTGTGTAAACAACCGAGGGTAGCTTCACAATCTGTTGTGCACATTAGCCATTAGCTAGTCCAAACTCCGCTTGTAGCCTTTCAGCAAGCCAGTGACTGTGACCTTGTACCTGTGGCTACAAGCTAATGCTAACTGGCAGTTGGCCAACAAGGCACCTGTCGAGGAGCTTATCTGTCTGCCTGACATGGCGCCTGATGGAGGAGGACATCATGTGGAGGAGGGCTGGTCAGATTAGCCTCAAATCAAGCAGCAGAAATAGAATTTAAAAATGGTTGTAGAGCAAAGGTATCAGGGGAGAGGATTAAACCCAAAGCTCAGGTAAAAGTTTTGGTCACTCCCAAATTTGCCTTGTGCCTTCTGGAAAACAAGAAATTCCATCTGAGATGTTTAATATGAGTAAATACAAATCCTGAACTGAGATTTGATGCTGAAATGGCTAAATCCTGCATTATAAAGTAAAAAAGCATTTTCCCCCCCCCAAACTATTTAATGGTTTCATCCCTCATGATCCCTCTGGATTATAAGAACATTATTTTCCAACTTTTTGGAGACGTGGGGATACTGTGACACAGTTTTACAACTGCCTTGACAGGGTATCACCAAAAAATTTTATTAAGTCAAGTTATCCAATTATACAAATGAATTTAATAGTGAAAATGAAGTTGACATTGAAAATATTCAGCAAACTGTCCTGTAGTTTTGGTTCACCTTTGACCTTCTGTGCAGTAGACTTGTAAGCGTACAGTTCTGAAAAGCAGTAAATAATTTGTCCGTTTTCATTTAAAAAAAAATGAATTTTCCTTTATGAATATTGCTTTTTATTGAATATCAAACAGTAAAATGCAATATCAGCCTGTTTTCTCTGTTGATCATCCTATGAATGCTACCTTTATGTTGCTGTGTAAGTGCTGAATAAACTCCAAGCACAACCTGAGAGTTACTTCAAGCTGAGTCAATCCCACATCTTTAAGTGCTTTATGTGGCATCCTGCCAGTCTGCCTTGGCTGTCTGACCTGCTTGGGACATTTCTCACCAGCTGTGACAGCTGCTCAGTGTTTCCCGTTTCATGCATGTGAATGACACAAGTAGAGTGAGCTTAACGCTTCACTAGCCTAACATCAGTTTATTCCTGTGTATTTTAGGTGCTGTAGAGTGGAACAGTCACTTTACACTCAGGGTTGGCAGGATGTATCAGTCATTGGACCAGCGCGTCCTTCTACTGGACGATCAGGGTTCAAGACCACAAACTGGCAAACATCCTCGCTGATGAAATTGTCATTTAGCGAGATCCTTCTTCAGAGGTATTCAGATGCAAAGGCAACGGGCAAAATAAAGTTGTCTGAAGTGCAAAAACATGCCAGTGCTGTGAGATAATTAGAACCAGATTCCAAACATGTTTAAAGTATTTTCCAGTCAGATCATTTTTCATGACTTTAGTACCGCAATCTGCCTTATTTTATCTTCTTGATTTGTTTTGGGAACAGTTTGAAAGATCTTTCTGCACTGGCAGATTTTTCACTTGTTTTGAGAAAATGACTTTTAGTGATCAGTAAATAGACAAAGCTTACTTGATATTGTGGAGATTTGCACAGTGAGTTTTCTTTAAATTTCTAAATTGAAACCAGGGACAACGTGATTGAGTGAGTAATTGGTCAAAGCGGGAATTATAGGTGAGGTTTGAGTTCAGTGAATGGTTAATTACTCATACAATAATACATAATAATATAATCTTACAATTCAGAGTCACAAGATGGTTTAGAAGGCATCATTATCCCTCCCAAAACACAAATGACAAAGCAGCGCTATTATTGCTGTATTATCGATGGTGATATATTGCCTGTTTACTGTGTTTCTGTTTACTCTTTGCTCTAATTATTTTCTCATCTCTATTGAGTAAATGTGAGTACTTGGGTCAATGACAGATCAGAGAGCTGCTGACATTGCAGTCAATAAGAACTAATTTGTGTTTAGTAAAATGTACAGTTTATGGTTTCCTATGCAGTGTACAGTGTCTCATCCAGGCCACATTCACCCACGTTTTACAAGACAATTAAAGATAATTTTCTTATTGGGGCCGAATTCAGTTCATGCCTTTATAACATCAACCTGCACAGTGTGAGAGGCTTATGGGTGAAAGTCGCTGAACAATAAAGAGTTTACTTTTGAGTTTGTCAACAAAGAGCGAGCCAAGGCTGCACAACAGGTGGATATTTTTTGCCTTGTTATAAAGAGAGAGTCAGAATAATTCAAGAAATAAAACACAGGATCTTCAGCTCAGAATCCCAAGGAGTTACACACATACTGACCAAACCTTCAGCAGACAATTTACGTCAAATGCCAACATTATAGGAAGCAATCTGCGCTTTAGTGAGGCAGAAAGTAGTGGTGTGGAGGTCGAGTTGATGAATTTGGGTGTAGCATATCTGACTTTCATTCTGGGGACATCTTTGCCTGTTTAAATCTAGTATTTCCACAGACTCCGAATAGTGGATGTAGCGTACAGGTTGTACAGAGAAGAAGAGAACAGCAGGGCCATGTTTGTAGTGC